>NW_020884906.1:6645338-6767476 GCF_003945725.1 Corapipo altera
TTTTATTTTTTTCCCCAGTCACCGGCACAAAAATATCAATTTCTGACACGGAGAGCTAGGGTGTGGTGAACCAGAGCTAAATAAAAATAAACATTAAACAATTATTGGAATTTAGGTTTATTTAAAAAATCAGCAGGGTTGAGGGAACGAGCCACCTATTAGCTGGGAAAAAAAGCTATTGGGCTTTTTAACAACATGCTGTTTCTTGGCGGAGGCCGGGATTTGGGCTGTGCACGCAATCATGTTATTGATTAAAGATGATGTAGCAGCAGCACAATTATATCACAGTTTGTGCTCGCCGCGGTGGTACCGTTGGCCTCTCATTTGTCTGTCGGAGATTGGTTTGTTTGCCTTGCCCTTCCTGGTGTTGCTCCTCACTCCAATGGTCCCCTGGTGCCAGCGGAGGATGCTCGGGGCGGTTGGGGACTTGGCTTGGTGTTGATGGTGAGAATGGTTTTAATTGCTCCTCGTCCCCCGTTAGTTTTGTCTTTAATGGTGGTTTCAGATTCTTCGCTGTCAACCACAGTGAGGCAAAAATAGGGGGATATTGTGGGGTTTAGAAGGTGGATCAAGGCCAAGCTGGACAGGGCTTGGAACAACCTGGGCTAGTGGAAGGTGTCCCTGCCCATGGCAGAGGGTTGGAACTCGATGTTCTTTAAGGGCCCTTCCAACCCAAACCATTCCATGATTCCATGATCCGTGGTGGTTCTCACTCTGCACTGCAGGTGTTTCCCTGAGGTTGAGGCAGATCCAGCCCTGTGCCATTGCAGTTGATGCTCAGGATGCCAGAGCAGGCAAAACCACAGGGAAGGGTTGTTTTAAAGTATTTCCAGAAAATTCTGTGCTGGAATTAAGGAGCCAGCATGAGATGATGGCAAGGGAATGGGAAGGGGCTGCACAGCACGCGGGAGCGAGCAGTGGCTGGCAGGGAATGTGCATCTTGGAATCAGTCTATAATGCAATCAATTCTGTATATCCCTAGTGAAACAGCAACATTTATTTAACGTCTTTTATAGAGCAGCTGAGTTTTATCACAAATCACATTCCATTTCTATTCTTCGGGGACCCCTTGAAGGCTAAAACGCACTTACTTTCCTCCAAGGAAGTTTACCAATTCTTCAATAAAGCCCCATTTGCATCCGTATGTAAAATTGACACATTTATTGAATATTAAACATTTGCTGGTTGCTTGTGCGCCTCTTTCGACTTTATCTGCTGCCCTTAAAAGTCATTAAGGGAAGGATATATCCAAGTTGTAATAAAGGCGTGTTTATGGATGGAAAGGGGATGCTCAAATCCTCCAGAGGAGCTGGTGTGTCCTGTTTGGTGACTCTATCCCTGGAGCAGCCCTTTGCTCTCCTGGCTCTTGGCAGTAACCATTTGGCAGCGTGTTTTCTCTGATTCTAAGGAATTTCTATGAATGGAAGCTGTTTGGTGTTAGGTGCCAGTCAGGGTTGTGCCGGGTTGCAGGGATACACTTTTCCAACCCAGAGTCAGTCCAGCTAATTAGTCCAATAAACCAAGTTTTTCTTTTATCACTGTTACTAAGTGCTGTTGTAAATCAATTAAAATGTATTCTAGTAATTCTGTTTTTCCTTGGTGACTGTGTTTAAAGAAATACTGAGCCATTAACAGTATTTTGTGTATGTTTGTGCATGTGTTTGTGGGAGAATATCGAGCTGTTGCTGTTGAGTTTAGTGCTCAGTGATGAGCGTGGGGTCCTACCCTGCCCTATGTTATTCCCACAAACCATGCAAGCCTCTACATCCATTTATTTGGAGAAGGGTGATGTTTTTTTGAAGGTAGCAAGAAGGAAATTCTCTTTTCCTTGAAACATGGATATTCATACCAATGGTTGTCCTGATTATTAATTGCTAAAGATGCAGCTGCGTCCTTTGAGTGCGTTCCTGGAGGTGTTTTTGGGGAATGTTAACCTAGGAGGATGTGGGAGCGATGTGTGGTGGTCCTTCCTAAACAGACCTTTAAGTTCATTCCCTAAAGACATCACAGCCTCTGTGCAATGGGAAAAACCTGGGTGGCTGGAGGAGAAAATTCTCCAGGAGCAAAAAATTGGGGATTCACCCCCTTTTTGTGAGTCATTGGTTCTCTCTCTCTCTCTTTCTCTCTGTCATCCTCTGCCTCTTTTCTTCTTTAATTCACATTATTTTAAGTAGAATTTAGAAATGTGGGCTGGCTTGCCCTGCTTTAGGGATAATTTCTCCCAGGCCAGTGGCTAATTGAGGACGCATCTTTAGACCGGGAGATGGCTCACGGGCGGTTTCGTTGACTCTTGAATATCAGCGGAGCAAAACGTCCAGTTACTGTGATCACCTTGGCAGCTCAGGAGTTCACCTGCTCCATCAACCTGGAGAGGTGAAAGGGCTCCTAAATCCCATCTGGAGGCAAACACCCTCCCTGCCATGGGGGATTAACTCTTTAGCTCCATGTGGGATTTGTTTTGGCAGCTTCTGGGAGAGCTGACCCCAACCCATCCCTGATCTATTGGCTGTGCTTATGAAGAATGGGGTGTGACCAAACTGTCAGGGTTTTTTGGGGGTTTTTTTGTGCCAATGGTTCCAGCAGGAATAAGGAGCATTAAATTTGAGATTTAGGGGTTGGTTGGTTGTTTTGAAGGATTTCATTTTGTCCCTCCTTTGGAGCAAGGTGACTCCAGCAGCGCTGCAGGGATGCAGTTGGCTGCAGGATGGGGTCTGGCTCCCGCTTTGCCATGGCTACAATTCCATCTCTGGATGCTGAATTATAACGTTGGGTCAGAAAATTAAGCTCTCAGGGCTGTGACACCCTGAATTATCCCAAATGGAAGAGCAAATGGGTGTGCAGAGGAGCCAAGCCATCCTTGCAGGGAAGGTGGATTTTTAGGGCACTTGTCCATATTAATTTATAAAAGAAGGTGGCATGATAAATGTCACCTGAACAGATCTCCAGTAAACAAGGCTCATTGGGAGTGTATCATAAAAATAATATACTGCTGCCTCTCAGCAGCTCCCGACTCGCTGCCTGCCAGGAGAAGAAACCCTTTTGCCAGGATCCCGCTGCCAGTACGACCCTCATCCCACTAAGAGATACCCTAAAACAACTCCCGGCACAAATAACCTTCCCAGTGCACTGAGAGGCTCTTCTTTATGGGTGAGGGAAAGTGCTTAAAATGCTTAGAGGGAATAAACAGCTTTTAATGAAGTTACATTGCCACATAATGGGTATCATAAAATTGCCTTCATAGTACAGGGTCCCAGGATGGCTTTTATTATCGACTGAGCAGGAATCCTGTCTGTAAAGCTCCGGCAGCTGCAGAGAGGAGAATGCAAAGTCTTCTTAAATTACCTGATTGAAATAACCGGCAAATATTCTGCTTTGCTGCTTTGTTGAAGGCAAAAGCTGCCTTTGGGGTGGTCTGTCAGACCTGGTTTGCAGCTTCTGAAGAACACAGGAGTTTCATTGCAGCAAAACAGATGTTCATCTTGTTTCTCTATCGGCTGTTTGATGAGAGATTTATTGCTCTTCTGCTGGGCTGGAGCTCCTCTGCTGCGGAGTCTATTAGGCAGCCCAGGAGCTGGCGGGGAGCCAGGGAAGCCGCGTTTTGATGAAACCCATGAAAAAGCCTCAGCTTGGAAGGCGCCAGTAATAATGCATCGGCTAGACTCGCTGGATCGGGCGATTGATTGCCGTGATTTGATTTATTGATCAATACCCTCAAATTTGGCGTCTGAGAAGCTGAACTAATCTTTAACTGCTGTGAACATCTCTGCCTGGTGGAGAATTAGAGCTGATAAGGAATGTATGAAAGGAATCTGAGCTTATCTTAATCACACAGTGCCCCGGCGCAGGCAGCGCCGGGCGGGAGGGGATGTGTGCAGAACACAATCACCAGGCAGAACAGAGCAGATCTATAAATTGATGGAATTCAAAGCCTCCAGCATCGATTACCATTATAACAAACAGTGGTGCGCTGAATGTCTGATTATTTTTAGACAAAGATTCTGTGCTCTCAGCAGCAATTTTGCTGATGCTGTCACTGTGTCAGATGTCTGTTGTTGATTGCAATTAGATGCGATACAAAAAAAAAAGAAAAATTTAAAACTATCTCTGCCTATAGTTTTATTTCCACTTATTAAATCTCCTCCTTTGTTTGCCTCCTCCTAATGTCTGCAGCTGGATGAAATATTGCATTACCAGAAGAGATCTCGTATATTCAGTTGGGTATAATCACTTTACAGATCATTGGATTATATCTGATATGGTTCAGATAATCCTGGGGAAATGTGGGACATTTACTCTGCCTCGGTTAAATAAATGTGCCCTGGTTTAGGGTTTTCAATGTGAATCTGCATAACATTTGGGTTTCTGAAACAGGGTCTGCAGCCCTCCCAATGATCCAATTCTATTAAAGCACTAATCAATTCCCTGTGACGTCAGTCTGCTTTCCTGCTGGTCCAACGTGGATTTATTCTGTCCTTTTTAAATGGCTTTTGCAACTGCCACAGCATGGGCTTTAGTACTTTAAGGAATGGTCACCACCAGAAGTGGTGGGGTGTGGGCAGTGGGGAGCACGACACACCAGGTGCCACATATTGGTGTTCCAGGATCCATGTGCCAGGATCCCAAGTGCATCCATTGGTTTGATTCTTTGCAGTTTCTCTCCAGTGCCGGCGCGTGGCTGAGTGGCCACTATGGGGCTGATCAGTGTCGTGGGAATGGCTCTGCAGGGAAATGTGGCTGGGAAAGGGCAGTTTCTAAGATGGCTCTTCCAGTGGGGAAGGCTTTGTGGGAACCCTCATGAAACCCAAATGAGCTCTGGGAGCTGTGGGTCCACACAGGGATGCAGAAGCATCAAGACTTGGGGTTCCCTGGGGACCCCTGCTGGACCAGGCTAGGTTTGTCCTGGTGGATCTGGGCTCTCTCCCTGCATCCCATACGGATGCTGGTGCAAGATATTTGGGGAATTTCATGTTTTAATTTCAACCAAGGGGGGAGGACTCAGGCTTTGGCATGTGGCAGAGTGGTGGCCGTGGCCCTGGCCCTGACCTGGTGGCTGGGGGGAGCAGGAGGTCTCCTCTTGAACGTGACCTCATCTTGCTCAGACACGCTCGGCTCTGGGGCTTGATGGAAAAATGCACCGCGGCGGCGCAGGAGTTCTGTGCTGCTGGCAGCTGGTGTTTTCTTTCTTTGGGAAATCTAATATATTGATTAGCTTTCTTCAGAACAGCATCAATAAAGCGTATAATGGCATGGCTGGTGCCTGCGGCGTCTCCTCCCCTGGTCTGAGCCCCCCTGGAGCCGGGAAGGACCTTGGCTGCTCTGTGCCAGGCTCCGTGTCCCGCCGGCTGCTCCTCCCTTTCCTGGCAGCCATGGGCTCTGCTCTGCCCGGACAACGTGCTTGGCTGGACACCCTGATCCTCTGCAGGGAGGTTATCCTGAGCAGCCTTCCTCCACCTCCTCCTCCTCCTTCCATCCCATATCTCCACGTTACCACTGCCTCCAGCAGCTTTGGCTCAATCAGCTCCAGTAAGGAGGCACTTGGCCAAACCCTGGCAAGTATCTCCAGGGTCTGACTAACACCCTGGGGCACGGTGGGGGTGTACCTGTCCTGGTCTTCCCTGGGCAGCAAATGTCACCAGTGGAGCCACCATCACCAAGGGATGGGTGACTGGTGCCATACCAGGAGTGCTCCTTGCATGCCGGGTCCCTTCTAGGAGCACATGGATGCTCTATCTGTGCCATTGTGGTCCCCAGTGTGGACCCTCCCAGCTGCAACCTGGCCCGTGGCACATGGATTGCTACTCCAGCCCTGTGGTCACGGCTGGGAAAGATGGAAGGACCCATTAAACTGCCTGAGAGAGTTTAGAGGGTGGTTTATTGTTGTTTTTGTGGTTGTTTTTCTTTAAGCTGATTGATTGCAATAATGAATGGGGCCCAGAAATCAGCCAGAGCGGCGGCTCGAGGCCGCTGGATTTAAAGTCCTGGTTGGCTTCAAACCCTCTCAACTATTTCAGCTTTCACTGGTGAAATACAGACAAAGCCAGCGGGAACTTATTTAGGGCTCTCCAAACCCAGATCTGCCCTCAGATGCCGGTGTGGGTACGAGCTGGTGCCTCCTGCTTGCCAAAAGCTGTTGGCTTATTTATTTCTTTGTGGTTCTCTGGAGAGTGAATCCATTTGGAGCAATAGCCCATTCCACCATACCTTGGCCTCATGCACTGGGTAAAGGCAGCACTGTCCAGAACTGATCCAATTTATGGATGTTTTTGTTTTATTTTCAAGTCTGATCCACTTACAGAGGGATGGAGGAGCATCCTGGTCCCCCCCTGCCCCAGTATGGAGGCATCTGGGCTGCCTCCCACCAGCCAGGAGCCTGGAAGGGTTTTCTCTACTACCCGAGCATCCTGCGATGAGCTCATTTCAGAGAGAGATTTTCAGGGCAAATTGACAGCTGATGACTATGGGAAGATGTTTTCCAAAGGAGAAACAATTTACAATAATTAGAAATTTATAAAATGTCTTTAAACATGGTGGTAATGGGGATAAGAAAACACTTGCTGCAGTGTAATCAGTTATTAGCAGCTGATCATTTATCTCGATGGATAGTTGCTGCTGGTACAGGAGACACGTGATAAAAGGACTCTTGATTAACTAATTTGAATATCTTTGGCGAACAAATTCCGAGTTCTCTTTTTTCTCCATTGTAACGGCTCCGTACATCTGCAAGATAAACACGGAATGAATATGGAAATGAATATTATTGTGGAAGTGTAGCCTTCGAACGCTGCCGCCGCCGTCCCAGCCCTGGCCTTGGGAAGCTGCCTGGGATGGATCTAGTAGGGAAGGGGCTCATTGAAGCTGGCTGGGAGGAGCTGAGGCTGTGGGTTGCAGGGATGTGGGGTCCAGGAGCACAGGACCGAGCTGGCCCCCTCCATCAGCCCCTCTTTGACCTTCGGGAAGGAACAGGATGGCAAAACTCGGGAGCACTGGCAAATGCAATAACATCCCTGAATAGATGGTTTTTTAAAAAACACAGCCTGTTCCTGGCTCCCTGGGAATGGGAATCTGATGCGTGTCTCAAATCTCTGCCCTCTGTGAGATCCCATTACAGCTCCTCTGATAACACACTGTAAACCCTGATTCCATTTCAGATGCTGAAACCCCGCTCTCGGCATCTGTGCCCTGGACTTTGGTGGCCCTGGGGTGGGCCCGGCGGTGACCAGTAGCAGCAGTGGGGACCTATCCCTGCTCCCTCCGGCTGCTGTGCCACTTGCTGTGTACCCACGGGTGCCAGAGCAGGCAGGAAAGCACAACAAGCTTGTATTCCTCTTTTCTGGCACAACAGGCAAAGGGAGGAGGTGGCTGCTCGTGGGGGTTAAGTGGAATCTGGTCCCAGCCCTCTTGGTTTCTCCGACAGCTCCCAGCCCTTCATGCCAGCCATCCGTGACCTCGCCGGCATTCGGGAGCAGTTCCTGCTGCCTGTGAGTTATTCATCGTCCTCAGCCACTAATGGACTCCATTCAACTGCTTCTCCCTCGTCCCCCCCTCCCAAATGTTGTGATTCATGTAGTGGCTGGAAGCAGATTCCTTTTGGCGGCAAGAGCCCCAGATATTTTATATTTACGCATCATTTTCTTCCTAGAATCTCATTTTTTTCCCTTTTCTCATCTCCCTCTTCTCTGTTTGGCTCTATCCGTGCCCAGACCAGGTCGTGGCTCCAGCTCCATTACCCACCATCCTCTCCCTGCATGGTGCTGAGGGCTGGAGGATTGGATACCTCCCTTCCTGTGGGGATGGGAAGGGGATTCTCGGAGGTGCTGGCACTGCTCCTTCTCAACTGTATTTACCGCAGTGAGGAGCAAAGTCCACGTAGCTGTGGATGCAGTTTACAGGTAATTAAACTCAGCTTGGTGAGGATTTAAACATTAATATTGATGCTAAAGTTTTTAATAAAATATAGGGAGAGAGAGAAAGAGGTATCGATTCCTAAAGGCTTTTTATTTTTTCTTTTCTCTGGGCTTCATTGTCACAGGGAAGGGTTGGTGTCTTGGTGAATGTGAAATTTAGGGTGTCCTGTGCTGGCATGGGAGTCTCCAGATGGGGACAGATGTGATTCCAGAAGGACAAATTGGGGGAGACTTAGGAAGATGCATTTGGGATTGATACATATGGTGAGGCTGTTCCTGACCTGATCCCCCTGGGCATCCTCTGGTGGGCACAGGCTTGGGAACAGCATCTGCTTCTTGGGAATGGTGCCGAGCTTCCAAGGTTTCCCTGTCTGCTGCTGCATCCCATGTGTTGCTCTCCATCGTGGCTGGAACATGGCACAAACCCCTTCGACCACGCCGTTGTCCTTGTGTCCAGGCTGTGCCCCTGGCATCACTCCCATTTCCAGCATAGTTCCGGTGGGTCTGGAATGGGGATCTTTGAGATCCCCTGGTCTCACTGTGCCACCGTGGTCATCAAACCCTTCCCATCCCGCATTCCTGTGCTGCATCAGAGCCGTTAAAAAGATGCTGACGGCCGTTTTTCACTCCCTGCTTCTCTGTATACACACAGGACCCGGCTTTATCTGCTTTCTCGCCAATATTTTTTTATATAACAGTGAAATATTTATATTGTCTAATAAAAGGCAGTAACTTGCAATCTTGCACAAATTCATCGGAGACCGGGAGCTCCGTTGTCTGAATTTTCCACCTGGCAGTGACCCCTGGTAATTGGCTCCATCCGTCTTTGGCATCACGGATTTACATGTGACGAGGGGCGATTGATGGCCGGGGTCACCCACGGCCTGTCTGGCAGGGGTGGTGGTGACCATCCTACACTGGGTCTCCTGCCCCACATCCCACTGTGGCACGACCTGGCAGGTTTTTGGTGATACCAGGGAGGAAGGAGCCAAATCCCTCATGATCCAGGCAGTCACGGCTTAAATCCCGAAGCACCGGGATGCAGGGCTGGCTCTGGGGGGGTCCCAGCCCTGAGGTTTTGGTGGGACATGAGGATGGAGCACACTGCGGGTCCTGCAGCCAGGACCAGCTGCTGATCCTTGTGGAAGAGGCTCCTTCTCTTGCAAAGCCAGTTTGCCCCAAAAGTGCCCATTTAGGGAGCTGGGCGAGTTGGGGATGGGATTGAATTGCCGGATCTCAGAGCCCAGCTGAGCTCCAGCAGACGCCTCCTGACCTCCAGCACCGGCACCTCAGCCCCCAATTTATCAAAAAGCAATTAATAACCACCCCCCCGCTCAGGTTTCACCGTGTCAGTGTCTTCCCACCGACTGCAGGGCAGTAATTAGACTCTGTCTAATGAGGTTTCCATAGCGGGAATAGGTCCTTTTGCCATATCTCCACATCAGGCAAAGCCTTTGCCACAGTTTTTGGTGCCAGCCTAAATTTTTTCCAGCTGTTTTCCCCACTGTACAACCCAGATAAGCACTGGGATATCCCCAGGCTGCAGGATTTACCAGGCAGCACCCCAGAGGTCGCTTCCCGCTGCATCAACCCCATCATTTTTACTCTCTTCTCTTTTTCCTACATTCCACCAAAATTAAAAAGCCATCTATATCTTAAAAACCTTATTTATGAACACTTAAGCGTAAGTAAGTCAGCGTTGGACGGCTTCCCTCCCCGCTGATGGATGGAATCTGGCACCGGGGTGGACTGGGAGGGAAATCTGGCAATACAATATGCTGTGCTTGACTATTTTGACACTCGGAGTGCGATGTTTTTTTTACAGTTACTGATGAGCTTATGGCACTGCTCCTTTTGGAGAAGCGAGGAGGAGGCTGGGGCTGAGAATATTGATTAGCGAGCTCCTGATTATCTCAACAACCCTCTCTGCTTGCCTTTTCTTTTGCAGGGAATACAGAATTTCTTCAATTATTTATATAAACCCCCTTGTCGATGCTGCCAACGCAACACAGAACAAAACCAGTCTGGGGGAATCATATTCCTCCAATTTCAAACCCCAACCTTCCTAAACCACCTTGATTTTATTTTTTCCCCTGTTTTCTTTTTTCTTTTTCCCCTCCACCTTTTGTTTTTGTTTTATTCCAGAAGGAGCTTGATGCTGTTCCTTCAGTGGAAAGGGGGAAAAGGCGGAGTCTCATAAACATTTAATTGAACTCAGTTGGGAATTTAAGAAAAATGCACCTGAGGTTCAGGAGATTTGCTGGTAGGGAATTAACTCGGCAGGATGGTGGATTTCCCTCCCCAGCAACAAGATTTTTGGGGTCTCTAGATGTGACTAACAGAAGGGAAACTAATTAGCCACGAAGACAAATTTGAGCCCCTAACCTTGGGATTTGGGTGTTTCTGGCTCTCGCTGCCTCCAGGTGGATGGGCAGAGCTGGGGAAAAGGGTCTTCCTGAGGGATGCAGCATCCTCCTGGATGTGATATCCACCTGGATGCATCCTTGGCAGCAAGGGAGGAAACTTTGGGTTGCGAGGCATTTATAAAAAGCAAACGTTGAGCGCTCGGCGCGGAGCTGCTGGCACCCAACTCACAGCCCAGATGGGGGGAGATGGGTTGTTTGTTAAAAAAAATGGATTAAAAAAAGATGAGAAAGGGGAAAAAAAAATAAAAGAGCAACTCTAAAATAGCTTTTCTTGGAGGCTGTGTGGGATGGGGTGTTTCTGCCAGCCTGGGTGGGTGGGAGGGAAAGCTGGCAGCGGTAGTGGGAACGCTCACAGGAGAGGTGGGCAGGGGAGCAGGACCTGCTCTCATCCCCCACGGTCCTGGGGGTGATCCCAGACACTTCCCAACATGCCAGATCTTGAGGGGTTGAAATGGGGAGAGCCCTGGGAGAGACAGACTGGACGTGGCGTGGTGTGGCCAGGGTAGGAGGTCATTGTCCCCAGTCCCTGAAGGGTTTCTGCAGCTGATAAAATCCATCTGCTTTGGCTCCCTGGCTGGTCCTTGTGCCTTGTAGGTGGGGTGGGCAGGGCCCTGCTGCCAGTGAGCTCCCTGATGTCCCCTGCAGGACATTGGGGGTGGTGGTCCTGCCTGGAGAGCTTCCAGGCAAGGGAAGGAGCGGGGGAGGTGTGCCATGGAGTGGCCAGGAGATGCCAAGGTGTGACTGGGAGATGCCATGATGTGGCTGGGAGGTGCCATGATATGACAGGAGGTGCCATAGTGTGGCCAGGAGATGCCAAGGTGTGGCTTGGACATGCCATGGTCTGTCCAGGAGGTGCCATGGTGTAACTGGGAGATGCCAGGAGATGCCATGGCATGACTGGGAGGGACAGTGGTATGGCCAGGAGATGCCATGTTGTGACCAGGCAGTAGCACAGCAGATGCCATGACATGTCCAGGGTCTCCCAGATTAGGTTGCAGTGGGGAATCTAAGGAGGAGCTGAGCACCAGGGTGGGACACCATGGTCCCATCCTACCATGCTGCCACAGAAAGCATCCCACTCCTCCATCCTCCATCCTACCCCAGGTGCTCCACATCCCTGGAGGCTCCACAGATGCCTTGGCTTTGGTCCCTGATGCCCTCAAGAGTCTCATGGCACTTCAGGACACCTCTTTTCTCTCTGGCAATTTAATACTTTCTTCAGGGGCTGCTTCCTCTGCTCCTCCAATGTGCTTGGATGGAAATCCCGGGAGAGCTGCCGGTATTCCGAGCTCGCCGGCAGCGACACATTAGGATCTGTCATCTGCTGAGCATTACCTGGTTTTAAATCTGTCTCTTTGGAGCTACAGAACTGCATAAGAAAATATTAAAGTAAACAATATGTGGATTTACACAAATGTGACTGATTTCCATATTTTTCATCACTTCATTTTATTACTGGGTTTACGGATATGCTCATTTATTTATAGGGCAATCCAGTATTGATTCATTCCGATGCTCTGTGCATAAACACATAAAAGAGAGTGATAACAATAGGAATACATTTTCAGTCTTTTAAATACTGCATTTTTTCCAATAGTCTTCATTAGATCCGCTACAGGAATATGAGCAATGTCCTTCGGGAAGCCCAGCCGGCCCCTCCGCCCAAGTGGCTCTGGATTTATGGAGCTGTGAGGGAAAACAGGATGTAATTCCCAGCACTGCAGCAGCTGCTTCCCCAGCTCTGCCACCTTCCTCCCTCCGGGGAATTTTTTACATGAGGGGTTTTGGAGGATTTTGTCCCGAAAGGTGGATTCTGCTCCCCTGAGGCTGGGATTCTGGGAGGGGTGGGATGGACACCAGTGTGCTGCTCCTGGAGCCAGGCTCAGTGGGGCTCAGGACTCTCTTCTCCCTCTTTCTCCCTCTTTTCCCCTTTTCCTCTTCTTTTCCCTTACCTTTTTCCCTTTCCTTTTTTCCCTTCTCTTTTTTCCTTCTCTTTTCAAATATTTTTTCCATTTTCTTCCCTTTCATCTATTTCTTCTCTCTTTTCTCTTTCCACTTTTCCTCTTTTCCCTCTCTTCTATTTTTCCTCTTCCCCTGCTCCAACCTCTTTTCTCCTCTTTTGCCTTCTTTCTCCCTTTTTCCTTCTTTTCCCTTTTCTCCCTCTTTTCTTCTCTTTGTCCTTTGTTCCCCTCTTTTCCCTTTTTTCTTCCCCCCCTCTTTTCTCCTCTTCCCCCTTTCTCTCCTTTTTTCACCTTTCCCCCCTCCTTTTCCCCTTTTTTCTTTTTTCATCCCTTCCCTCCCCTTTTCCCCTCTTTTTCCTCCTTTTTCCCCTTTTTTTCAAATTTTGAAAATCTGCACCCACTCCTATCATATTTTTCCCCCTCAAATCCCACTTTTTCTCTCTCCCCATGAATATCCACCAGGGAGGGCCAAGTGCTGCGTCACCTGCATCACAGAAAGGAGCCCATAAAAGTGGGGTGATGAATGACAAACATTCTCCTTCTAAATGGGGAGGGGGAAAAAATATAATTTTTAAATATTAATCTGGGGGAGGGGTGGATGGGCCATTTCTCTGCTATTCCCAAATAAGCCTCCCATATGTTTCGGCTCCTATATAATTTTTTTCTTCAAGGAAGGAGTAGCAGGACTAGGAGAATAAATTGTAACCATAGAGGATAATCCCAGCTTTTATTTCCCCCCCTCTATCAAGTAAAGGGCAGCTCCTTTCTCTCCCCAAAAGCAGTTTAATGGCAACAGCTTGAGAGGGACAAAGTTTGAATATCCTTGTGCCAGAGAAAAGAGCAGAGCGAAAGCCCTGCTAATTACAAAAGTTGCTTTATGAAAGATAATTCAAAGCAATAATTTAGCAAACATAATCAAGTAGCGCAGATGGGGATTTTGATGAATAGTTTGCAACATGCAATTAGCAGCTCTTGCAGTTACATATCATTAACCCTCAGAGCACAAAAATTATTTTCTCATTATTAGATGAAAAGGTAAAATTAAGCTGACTAGACAGTAAAGGAACAAACTACAATTAATTACCTTCATTTATTACAGTCATTATTTTAAACTTATTTTTTTTTCACTCTGATAGATAGATGAAAACATCTAAATTAAAAGTTTTGTTCTGCTAAATGGGAGGTGAAACTTTGCGATGCTCGGGGTGCGGGGCCATCCCGACTCCATCCCGGCTCCATCCCAAATCTGGGGACCGTTGGGAACCCCCTCATCACCCCACATCATCCATACCAGGGAGGTAGGGCCTGAGCATCCCTGCCTGTATCCTCTGCCCAGGAAATTTTGTATATTTTTGAAGGAAAATACATTTCCAGGAAACTGGTTTTCCAGGAAAATAATTTTGGGGACTTGCAAGAAATCTGGCCTTGCTGGGAATTAGGCTGCCCAGGTGGCACCTTCTCCTGGTGATGGTCAGGAGTCAGCCTGGTGCTCGTTGGGTTGGATGCTGAAGACTTTGGTTTTGGGGGGTGTGTTGGTGGCAGATGGTTTGGAGTTGCCAACTGTCAGCAAATGCACTAAAAAAATAAATTCAGGGGAAAAAATAGAAAAAAAAAATTAAGGAAAGAACCAACTAAAGCAGTCAGTGAAAAATGTGGATTAAATTATGGTGCTGAGAGTGGTAAAATAAGCTTGAAATATTTTCCCTGGTGCTGATTTGGGGGATCAGCCCAAGAAATCCTGCAGTGCAGAGCAAGGGAAGAACTTGGACACCTTCTCCTGGAGCTGACAGTGTCAGGATGCTGTGGAAAACAGGGAGAAAAAATAACCTAATGAGCTGAACATTCTCTACCTCTACTCCCAAGAACTTTACCAAAGCACTGTTGAACTTGTCAGGAATTATTACAACAAAATAAAGAACCAGCAGCAATTTTCTTGCATTTGGGATCCCATGCTTTAAAAAGTAAATTATTAATGCTTTTTTTTTCTTTTAAGCAGTTGTTTGCAGCAGTCTCAGTGTATTTCTCATTAGAAATAACATCATCTGAAGAACTTATATTGATTATTTTTTTTTTCCCTTCTTCTTTTTTTTTTTTTTTAATCTCCAAATCATGGACGTGAACAACATATTTCTGTGATGTTCCCTTTAACTAGAATTCTCAGGCTTTATTTTTATATTATTGATCTTTCTGGCATGCATTGCTTTTTGGCCTTGTGAAAACACTGGGAGCTGCTCCTGCCTTTGGAAGAGTGGGGAAGGGGCTGTGGAAGCAGGGGGTGCAGTGGGTCTGTGTGGGTGTGTGTGGTGGCTTTGACCATGTGGGATGGGTCTGTGTGGGTGTGGAACGGGTGTGCAGTGGGTCTGTGGTGTGTGGGATGGGTCTGTGTGGGTGTGCAGTGGGTGTGCAATGGGTCTGTGGTGTGTGGGATGGGTCTGTGTGGGTGTGCAGTGGGTCTGTGCATGTGTGGGATGGGTTTGGCCGTGTGTGATGGTTCTGTGTGTGTGCAGTGGGTCTGTTTGGGTGTGCAGTGGGTGTGCAATGGGTCCGTGGGTGTGTGTGATGGGTTTGGTCATGTATGAAGGGTCTGTGTGGACGTGTGATGCATCTGTGTGGGTGTGCAATAGGTTTGTACAGGTGTGTGATGGATCTGTGTGGGTGCAATGGGTCTGTGTCCATGTGCAGTGGGTCTGTGTGAGGGTGCAGTGGGTCTGTGACTGTGTGTGATGGGTTTGACCATGTGTGATGGGTCTGTGTGGGTGTGCAAGGGGTTTGTGAGTGTCTATGATGAGTGTGCAGTGGGTTTGTGGGTGTGTGTTGGGTCTCTGTGGGTGTTCAGTGGGCTTGTGTGGGTGTGATTGTTCTGTGACCATGTGTGATGGTCAGTGACTGTGTGTGGTGGATTTGTGTAGGTGTGCAGCGGATCTGTGCATGTGTGTGGTGGGTTTGTGCACATGTGAGGGGTCTGTGTGAGTGTGCAGTGGATTTGTACGTGTGCAACGAGTGTGTGATGTGTCTGTGGGTGCCTGTGATGTTTTTGTGCATGTGATGGGTTTGTGTGTGCAGTGAGCTTGTGCATGGGGGCACGATGGGTCTGTGGATGTGCAGTGAGGTCTGTACGTGTGTGCAGTGGGTTTGCACGTGTGTGTTGGGCCTGTGAGCGTGTGTACAATGTGTTTGTGTGGGTGTGCAAGGGGTCTGTATGAGTGTGGTGGGTTTGTGTGGTGGGTTTGTGGGTGTCTGCAATGGGTTTGTGTGTGTGTGTGCGTGTGTGTGCTGGATCTGTGGGTACGCGGTGGGTCTGTGGGTGGGTGTGATGGGTCTGTGGGTGCATGATGGTTTTGTGGGTGCACGATGGGTCTGTGGGTGCATAGGGCGTCTGTGGGGGTGTGTGATGGGTCTGTGGGTGCCCAGTGGATCTGTGGATGCACAGTGGGTCTGTGGGTGCACAGTGGGTCTGTGGGTGTGTGTGATGGGTTTGTGGGTGCACAGAGGGTCTGTGGGTGCATGATGGGTTTGTGGGTGCACAATGAGTCTGTGCACACACATGATGGACTTAAGGTGTCAGTTGAACACAAAGCACTTTAGGCACCAAAGGACCCCAACACATGGATTGTCCAACCCAATCACCTCTCCCGGGACAGCAGCTCCTTCCCAGTCCCCCCTCCCTTGCCACCCTCCCGCTCTCCCCGACTTCTTTACACATCAGCAAAAAAAAAAAAAAAAAAAAAGGGAAGAAAATAGCGAAGGCTTGAATTAATTTTTTCATCAGTTTTCTTCAACATTTGGGGTCTCTGCTGCTGCTTTCTCCCCCGACAGCTGTTCCTCTACGCTGAAAAAGAGCTCATTTGTGGTTTACTGCCACCAGTATTTAGATGGAAATAACCCACTACTTATCCTGCACTTGATCTCGTGGATATAAGAATAAACTCACCGCCGGTGCGATGCAAATCCCGCGCCTTTGGAGCGGGGACGCTCAGACGGTCGGTCCTCGCCGCCGCACCGGGAGGAGCACCGGCTGCGCCGGGGGAGTTTTACCATTTTGTCACTCAATTATAATAATATTTCTGCTTCCAAATGTTTAAAAAGTTGGCTTCGGAAGGTATAATCATGGCACAGAGGCCAGCCTGACAATAGTAATTAATTAGGCTATTACGCATTCTGCAGTGATAATTGCTTTGCTGGAAAGTCACCAGCCATGAAAAGGACCTGGCGCGTAAATGTAATTTATCAGGCGGCGGCGATCCCGCGATGCTGCCGGGCCTCACCTTGAGCCTGCGGACGCTGCGGAGGGAGACAGAGGGGGGAAAAATGGGAATTAAGAGTCCATCGATATGTGATGCGGAGGCAGAGCTCGCTGCCGGCGCCTCTGTGGGCAGAGGGAGAATGTGATGCATTTGCATCGTGGGGATTTGGGGAACAGGGATGGTGCCATCCTGACCCCACAGAGCAAGGGCTGCTTCCAGAGATGCTCAACTCCTCTAATTTTTTCCATTTTCTCCTCTATTTAGCAGGGCGCTGGTGGTGTCTCCCTGTTGGATGCGGGCGTGGGGTTTGCTCCCTGCTTCTTGACAAAGCAGGGATTTAGGGTTTTTAATTACAAACCTTGATTTTAGGACTGATATGGGCTTTTCCCAGGTGTTTAGAAATAACAGCAGTTTCAGAGTTGGGGTGAGCTATCCCTGTGTGGGGGCTTGGAGCTGCTCTGGCAGGAATCTCCCATGGCATTTGAGTAAATTATCCCCATCTAGAAAAGATTGCTGAAAATGTTACATATCTTTTTTACTGACATGTTCTTGAAGTTTAGTGGGACTCTGGAAGAACCATGTGGGTGCCTGGCTTGCCATCCTGCTGGTTGCCCACACTGGTGATGCCCTGGCACCAACATGGGCTGGAATGTGCCAGCGTGAGCTGGAGCCCAGGGCAGGGGGATGGGGCAGGAGCTGGGCTGGTAAAATGGTCCCCAAATTCCTTGTCTGATGGAATGGCCCCCAAGTGCCTCCTCATCAGAAAGGGTCCTGGGCTCCAGTTAAGATACGGATGGTAGTTAATGGGTCTGTGGGTGCTCCGTAGGAATTTGGGCTGAATGGTGGGTTGACCCCTCTCGTGAACCAGGAGGAAACTGGATCCATCTCCAGCGAGCCTCTGGGGTGTGGCCATGGGGAGACCAGGTCCAGGGGACCACGGCGTGGGGATGCTGCAGGCTCCTTCCCACTGCAGAACCACAACATTCCTAGTGAGGGATGCTTGGATCTCAGCCAGGATTGCTGAGGAGAGGGAAAAGCTTCAAAGTTTCCCCTTGAAAAGTGCTTTGTCTCTATGATGTGACTTGAGGAATGAAATTCACTGGGAACAGCTTGATTTGGAGTTTGGGCCATCTCCTTACCCCTGGCATGGGTTAGGGATGCACAGGGAGCAGGCATAGGTGATGAAGAGGGAATAGGGAACATTTGGGCTGGATCTTTGCTCTGCATTATTTGGTTGGCACTATCTCAGGGGAGATGAAGCTATTCAGAGCAGCTTGGGCAGGTCCAGGCATCCCCATCAGCCCACAGCAGAGCTGTGCCCGTGGGCTATGCCACTCCCTTGTAAAGTCCAAAGGATTTGGGAAGTGTGGGTCACACAGGACTGATGCCATAAGCACCACATCCTTACAGCACCCCCATCAGGGCTCCCTGTGGGTGGATGCCACGTGCCACTGGCAAATCCGGTGGCACAAAGCTGTCCTGCTACACCACACAGGCTGTGCTTCCCACCGGCTCCTCTCTGCCTTCCTCCTCCCTTTCCCACTTTATTATTATTATTTTAAAGCACCCTGAAGCCAAGCATTTTTGCAGATCACCGGAGAAAAGCTCCCAAATTCCTCCTCTGCTGGATACGCAGCGCTGAGAAAGTAGGTTTGTGTACGAGCCGCTATAAAAAGCCCGGCTTATACAATTTTAACAATAGAAAAATGATCTTTGTGCTCCAGTGCCTGCGAGCTCGGGAGGAGAAAGCGGTTTGCTCAGGTGGCTGCTGGATTACAAATGAGCCGTTTGCTTTGGGTTGGAATGACAAGCAATGGCAGTCCAGGTTGGCGGGGCGAGCCGGGAGCTCCACTGGCATGGAGGAGGGAAAACATGCTCCGATGTGGGAGCTGCCACTGGGCCGAGGCACGAAGTTCAGGCTTCGTTTTATAATTAGCCCATCAGCGGCCTAAGAGCGGTTTAATTGACTATTCCACTGTCATGTCTGCTGGGTGGGCACCTTTTCCTCCACCCAGTTTGGCACCAACTGGACATTTTCCATCTGGGAATGGGTCGCCTCCATCCCCGATGCCTGTGCCCAGGCAGCAGGGACACAGAGGTCTGTACATCCTACTGGTGCCCCATCCTGGATGGGAGGGGTAACAAGGGGACCCAGTGGGCAGCAGCCCCTGCCCCAAGGTGTCATTGTGCCTTGAAAAATTAAAGGGAGTAAATGATTCATGCTCATAAATGTTGGATGGGAACACGCAGCAGATTAATATGTTGTTGGGTTATTAGGGCTGTGCTGTGCCATCCTCCTGCCACCTGGCTGGTGTGAGTGTCACCAGCACCCCAACAGCCGAGAGGGGACAGGGGCAGGAGCAGGAGGAGATATCCCAGTCCCAGTGTGAGCATCACTTGTACCCACAGCACCATACCGGGAGGGTGGCTGGGGAGGGCCATGTGCCGGATCCAGCCCGGCAAGCACAACAACGGCCAGGCTTCTTTATTTCTTATTTAAGCACCGACATTAAATTATAATTTTCATTTACTCAGAGCACATCAATGATTTAGGGCGACGTGACATGGCAGCGGCATGAGGAGTTTAGCCAAAGGCAGCGAGTGTCTGCGCAGGGCACGGAGGGGACACGGAGCTGTGCTGGGTGGGGGGACCCGTGTGCCGGTGCTGGTGGTAGAGCTGGTTCCTTCCTCCAAGCCCATCCCTGACCCGTTTATCCGTCTCCCTGCAGGTGATTGCACTTAGTAAGAGAAGCAAGGAGGCTGAGACGGCTTTCCTGAGCGTTTACAAGCAGTTGCTGGAAGCTCCAGGTAAGCAGTGCGGTGGCGACCTGGCTGCCTAACGAGTCGCGCGCCGGCGCCGGTGCCGAGAGGAGCCAGCGAGGACCGCGGCACCCATCCCCGGCGTGGCCGGCGCATGGTGCTCTGGAGATACCAGCCGAAGAGAGGAGAGGAAGCAGCTTTTGCCATCGCTGTGTTTCAGCCCCTGAGCCAAATGCATCTTGACATTAGGAAAGGAATACATTTGCTCAGCCCGTGTAGTAACACTGCGGCTATTCCCAGTTGTCTTTTTGATGGTAAGTTAACCCAAGCACCAGCACGAGCCACGGGGACACCCTTGAACTCATTGCTTGAAGTCTTGGGAGGGGGAAACTGAGGCATGGGGCAGCCCTGAGGTTTGTGTTGGCAGAGCTGGTACCAGGGACCAGTGAGGGGCTCGGACCCCCCTCCTGCTGCTCCCCACTTTGTGTGGGTTTGTTTGTGCCAGGCATGGAGCGTCCCCCGGCATGGCGGGGACAGAGAGCTGCAAACGGCTGAAGATGCACGGAAAAGGCTCCTGCAGGGCCACTAATTCATTTTCCAGACATTTAGGAATAACAAAATGTTTTAATGATTTCTTAGGGGAATTAGGGAGACATATTTTTGTCCTCATTAAATTTTCTCCTGTGCTACAAGAACCAAATGTCAGCTCGGTTTCCAGAACCCAGTTATCTTCCCTCCCCACCTCCCCGTGCTCTCCCGCTGCGCTCCTCTTGCTCGCACACGTCTGCACACGGATGCACACACACGCACACCCCAAAACTGCTTCCCTGTGGACTCTGGACTCCTCCTCTTCTCCTCTCTCTGTTCTCCACAGCAGCATCTCTTGCTCCCCTCCTGCTCCCCAAATCCTCCCACCCGTGGTTCATCCCTGTCTGTTCCGTGTCCGCGTGTCTCTTGACAGGCGAACTCTTTGTGGAACACTTTCCAAGCGCCACATAAGTCCTGATTCGACATTTTTTGCTTTGAATGGCTGCTGTCAACACAAATCTCTGGCAGAGACTGTAACAGAGCCTGATTGCTCAGCAAGTATTTTGATAAGTGAGCTGGCTGTGTGTCTGTAATTACGGGAGAAAACCGTAAATCTTTTGGATATTGTTCACACAGATGTGGCGTGAAGGGAAGGGGGGGGAAGCAGTAAAATGTGTTAAAAGCATAATTAATGTCATTGTTGTTGGGGATGATTTGATTTAAGGCTGACTTTGACTCGTGGAGGGATTTGCAGGGCGCTGGTGGATGTGTTTGAGCAGGTTAGGATGGGGTGGCGGAAGAGATGCTGCCCTGGTGGGAGGTACCGTGGATACACCATGGGTGCCCTGTGTTCCTCTTAGAGCCAGGCAGCAGCTTGGAGCAGATGTCACTCTTCAGCCTCCACATGGAGACCTCCACCTAAGGCTGGGTCAAGTAGCCGGGGCACAGGGATGAGCTGGTGGTCCCCTGGGATACAGATGCTCCCTGGAGCTGTGCCTGCTCAGAGAAGGTGATGAGAACCCAGAACTCCTCCTGGCTCATCCTGCCATCACACAGGTGCCTCAAGCTGCTCCAGTGCCCACAGAGAGACCCCTTCCAGCTCAGGGAAAGATCCCTAACCCCACTCCCCATGGGGACAGCAGAGGGGACCTCTGTCCAGGCCTGTCGCTGTTAGTGAGCATCCAAAGGAGGGCCATGGAGATGGGGAGGGATCTGAAGGAGAAGCCACATGAGGAGCAGCTGAGGGCACTTGGTTTGTTCAGCTAGAGAAGAGGAGACTGAGGGGAGACCTCATCCCAAACCACAGCTTCCTCACCAGGGGCAGTGGAGGAGCAGGCACTGATCTCTGCTCTCTGTGAGCAGTCACAGGACCCAGGGAACAGTCTGGAGCTGTGTCAGGGGTGGTTTAGGTTGGATCTCAGGAAAAGGTTCTTCCCCCAGACGGTGGTGGGGCACTGAACAGGCTCCCCAGGGAATGATCACGGCCCAAAGGCTGCCAGAGCTCCAGGAGCGTTTGGACAACGCTCTCAGGGACAGGGTGGGATTGTTGGGGTGTCCTGGGCAGGGCCAGGAGTTGGACTGGATGATCCTTGTGGTGCATTCCAACTCAGGATATTCTGTGATTCTGTGATCCTGCTGCAGCACTGCCAGTGCCGCTAAAGGATGGCCAATGACGCCAGCTAGTGGCAGCACTTATTTTTATATATATATATTTATTACTTATTTATTGTTTTATATATATATTTAAAAAGATACATATATATAGTGGGTGAAGGTATGGAGCAATAGATAAGTGTGCTGGGCAGGGCCACGCTGCTTCCCACAAAGCTGACTGTGCCATTGGTGGGTGATGCCACACTGTGGACCTGGAGCGTGTGGTGCCCCAAGGTCCTGTTTTGGCAGAAGTGTCTCCCATGTCACCCATTACCCATCTCTGCCAGCAGTGAGTCACCACTGCAGCAGTGTCAGGTCTAACCTGTCCCAATGGGAGATGTGATCCATGGAGGAAGGAACTGTCCCCTGTGCCGTGGGCAGTGTCCTGATCTCCTGTGTGGCTCAGAGTGTGATGGAAGCACATGGCACCCATGGCAGATGATGTGCTTGGTTTTCAGTGTGTCCTCTCTCCAGCCCTGCAGCAGGAGGGTTTGTTCACTGGCAGCACGAGCAAGGCATGAGCTTGGCATGAGCTTGGCATGAGCATGGCATGAGCTTGGCATGAGCATGGCATGGGTTTGGTACTCAGTCCCAGCACCCTTGTGGTGCACCCCAGTATCTCACATGGTCTCAGAGCCAACCCCACAGCCGAGGGCAGCGTTTCCCAGTGGATGGGCAGCATGGCATTAGCACAGTGTAATTAATCCAGCCGGGCATTTTGTACCCACGCTGTCCCTGGCTGATGCAGGAAGTGGAGCCAAAGCACCACTTGCTCTTTTCCATTCCCAAAGCTCCGCTCCCCACCACTTCATCCTGGAATGTCGGCTCCAAATGGGGAGCAGCACAGGGGGGGTCACCCCGGCTTGGAGATGAGAGGAGTTGTGGGTGCGGATCCAGCGGGGCCTGCCCTGGGGTTTATCCCCATGGAGGCAACTGCAGGCTGGCACTGAGCCTCCTGCCAACACCCCCAGGGCTGGGGAGCGTGGGGGGGACCCCCAGCCCCTGCAGCCCCTGGTTTAATTAATTAATTAATTAAACCCCCAGGGTTTAATTACCTGTATCGTTATCTCTGCTCGGGTGCTTACAGGTGTTATTAATGGCTCTGGGAGCATCTAGTGTGGTTTGGGCTGTGCCACATCACCACAATCCCCTTTGATGGTGTGGTCGTGCATCCTTGGGTGGGAAACCAGCCTGTGGGATGCTGAGCTGAGGAATGCCACGAGCCAAAGGATGCCATGAGCATCCCAGGAGAGTCCCACCTGGAGCTCAGTCCCTATTTCAGTGCCAAATTTCAGCATTTGCCTCTGGACCCCAGAATCTGGGCACAAACCTCTTATTCCATCCATCCATGGAGTCTCTATGATGCCCAGCAGAAAGAAGGGAGAACATTCTCTGTGGAGAAGGATTCTCCAGGGGCTTTTGGCATTAACATGTGGGGTCTGGCAGTCGCTGGTCCTGTGGGGAAACCACATGCTGGGTGCTGTGGTGAGGTGCTCTGGGGTGGGAGGGCAGCAGTGGGTCAGAGAGACCCCCAAACCCCATTTGGGGGGAACATGTCTCCAAATCACTCATTTCCAAGGAACATCCATCCATACTGGGTGTCTTTGGGGCAGGGTCACCTCGAAGTCACCTGGTGTGGCAGCTGACACCCTGAATCCCATAGCATGCCCTTGGTAGTACCAGGCCCTTTATCCCACAACACATCCATCTCAGCCAGGGATTTGCTGAGCAGCAGGGCTGTTTCAAGTGGAGAAAGCCAGGGGTTGGATTTTTTTTCTATCACAGTTATTATCTTTTACCCTTGGATGCCTGCCATGTGTCCGTGCTGTATAGTAGCGCACCCAACTCCATCCCACTTGCCTGTTTGTCTAACTTTTTGACCCTGGAGAATTCAAATCTATTTTCTTTCCTCTTCTTTTCTTCAAAAAAAACCCACCCAACAATCCCAAACCCCAAACCTATATTAACCTGGCTCAATAGGAGGCATTTTCTTGAACTTATTAAAAAATCCAGACTTGTAAATTAATTTGTTCATGTTGTACAATGGCAGTGCAGATGGACTCATTAGCATGCACACAACAAATAATTATAGATGAATTTTTAGCTGGCCTGCTTAATGGGCTTGCTGGGTTAATTATGTCAATGTATAATTACATCAGCCCTGGGAGACATAATGGCACACCCCGCTGAGCAGACACCAGCTAATGATGGTGTAATGCTGACAGAGGGAAGACGGACGGCTCCGAATGCACCTGCTTACCTCGGCACAAACCGCCATTGTCTGTGCCCAAACCGGCCGTGCTGGCGGCACCGGGGCACGGGAGATGTCCCCATGGCCCCTGCCTGTCCTTCGGTGCCTCGGGGCTGGCAATGAATGGCAGGAGCCAGGGGTGTGCCCATGGCCCTGGAATGGCAGGACCCAGGGGTGTGCCCAAGGCAGCTGGAAAGGCAGGACCAAGGGGTATCCCAATGGTATCTGGAATGGCAGGACCCAGGGGTATCCCCATGGCACCTGGAAAGGCAGGACTCAGTGTATCCCTGTGGCACTTGGAAAGACAGGACGCAGGGATGTTCCCACGGCACCTGGCACGCTGCGGGTTGTTTTAAGCGGGGTGTGGAGAGTGGCTGCCCAGGGCTGGGTGATAAGGAGGGTGGGCAGTGGGTACCCGGGCTGGTGGTGGGCATCCCTGCTGCTCACCCTGCATCCCACATCCCACAGACCCCGCTCCTGTGCTGGAGGCTGCCCGGAGCCTGGAGGACCGGCTGCAGCAGCTCCAGCGCCTCGAGCCCAACCCGCCTCCCCTGAAGGATCTCAGCCGCCCCTGGAAAAAGCACACGGAGCTCGGCAGCACCAAAGGTACCGCTGTGGTCCCCAGCTGGGCTCCCCCACGTGCCTCTGAGCACCCCTGGGATGCAGGGTGGGTCCTGGGGCCAGGATCTGGCCCCTGGCCTGTGGTCCCCAGCGGCCACCCGCTGCTGTCCCCTCCGCAGCCATGTGACATGTGTCCCCCCGCAGAGCGCAGGGAGGGGACATCGCCGGCAGCTGACGGCCTCGACAGCAGAGCACCAAGCACAGAGACCTCAGTGCAGAGAAATGAGGCAGAGAAGCAAAAGTACGTGAGTACTGGGAATGGGGTCGTTTCAGGGCACGATGGGAACATGGAGATCTGTCCCTGCTCCTGCACAGGGATGTCCATCTGTCTGTCTCTCCTTCCCTTTGCTCCTTTCCCTTCAGGTTGGGAGTGGTCACATCCTTCCCAGAAACCTGATACACCACCTTGGACTCTCAGTGTCTGACCATCCATCCCCAGTCCCAGGTGGTTTTGGGGCAGAGCCAGGGCAGGTCCCTCCTGCCATCCCTGTGTGCTATCTCCGTGACACGTGGCTTTGCTCAGACAAATGGCTTAAACCCAGGTCTCTGGATGAACCTCATTAAATGACCTTTTAATTTGGAGGCTCCCAGCTTTCTCGGTGCCTTCATTGTTATTCCTTAACACGCTGCGTCGGGAAACAAATGAGGAATCTTTAAACCCTAAATTACAGATCTCTGCGAGTAAGTTCCTGGCAAGTGCAGGCTATAAATAATGCAGAATAACTTTCCCTGATTGCTTCCCCCTCCTCCAGTTAATTACAGGTGAGGGGTGGGCTGTCATTCCCCCCTCTGAGGGGTTTCAGCCACAGGGATCAGGGACAATTTTCAGCCCAAACTGAATTTTTTTTAGACCTGGGGCAATAAACTTCTTAACATCAAAGGATAACACGACTTGAATGTGTCTTGGTGTCCAGTGATGGGTCTTCTCTGGCTTCAGTGAGGGATGGGGTCAGTGAGGAGATGCAGTGAGGGGTCTCTGTGTGATTTTGGGGGGTGTGGGGTTGGCACAGCTGTGGTGCCCCCAGCACATCCCTCATGCCCATCTCTCACAGGGGGCTCCGGGAAGGACAGGTCACTTTGGCCTCTCGGCTGGGGGAGGCAGAGGAGAAGATCAAAGTGCTCCACGCAGGTAGGGGGGCCAGGATTGGGACTAGTGACCACAGGGGGCCAAGCCCCCGCCCTACAACTCACCCTCCTCTTCCTCTTCCCAGCGCTGAAGGCCACGCAGACGGAGCTGCTGGAGCTGCGGTGTAAATACGACGAGGAAGCAGCATCCAAGTAAGTTGCCAGCGGTGCCAGGTCCATGTCCAAGGCTGATCCAAGATGCCCGTGGCAGCACTGGGACTTTCCCGTGGTGCTGCTAAATGGCTTGAGGAGCTGAGATACTTTAAACCACTGCAGGAACATCCACAGTTGTGGCGTCCTTATCCCTAAACTTCTGCCCAGGCCCTGGGCTGTGTCTGTGCCTCTGCACCCGCTGACACCTCTTGCTTTCTCCTTGCAGGGCAGACGAAGTCGCCATGATCATGACCAACCTTGAAAAAGCCAACCAGGTGAGCCAGGAGCTGACTTTCTGGGAGCTGATGGGGTTCCCCCCGCAGAGCCCAGGGTGCTGCACCCACCACAGCACCCTGAGCATCTGTGTGGGCTGGATGTCTGTCCCCAAATTGACAAAGGATTGCTGGGCACCAGGACTGGGGATCCCTACAAAGGGGAGCTCAGGTTTCCTTCCCTTGCTGTGACCCCCTCCCCATGCTGGGGGTCACTGGTGTTTTTGAGCTCCTTACAGGCTCCATTTGTCACCTTCAGCCTCTCCCAGGTGTTTTAGGGCACAACACACACGGCTCCGGTGTAATTACTCCTGGTCTTGTCCATTCCTCTTAATTAGTTTTATTTAATTCTGAAAATATAGGTACAAATAAAGGCAGGTGGATAATAAAAGAGGCTTAAAGAGCAATTTGCATGTAAAATAAAAACGACCTTTTGGGTGGAACAAGGCAGTGTTCTGGAGGTGGTCTGCACCCAGTGCCCAGGGATTGGGATTGGGACCAGCATTAGGATGCAGGAAGCTTAAATACGTGGAGGGAGCTTATGGTACTGGTGGTGGGAGCAGAATGCTTGGGATGGGGACTCTCCTATGCCCCATGTGGGATGGGATGAGCCACAGGTGCCCAGTCTGATGCCCTTTCTGTTCTCCTGCAGCGAGCGGAGGTGGCGCAGAGGGAAGTGGAGAGTTTGCGGGAGCAGCTGGCGGCCGTCAACAGCTCCCTCCGCCTGGCCTGCTGCTCCCCGACGGGCACTGCTGGGGTGAGAGCACCCCTCGGGGCCAGGGGCACCCCTCAGGGCCAGGAGCACCTCTCAGGGCCAGCAACACCCCCTCAGGGCCAGCAGCACCCCATCACAGCTGGGAGCACCCCTCAGGGCTGGGAACATCTGTCACAACCTGGAGCATCCCATTGCTCTTGGGAGCACCCCATCATAGTTAAGAGCACCATACAGCAGCCAGGCATACCCCACAGCAACCAGGATCACCCCATTGCACTTGGGAGCATCTTTTTGTGTTCAGGAGCAGCCAACCATGTTGAGGAGCAAGCCCAAAATACCCAAGGCATGTTTCCACCCTGAGGTGGTGATGCTGGCCATGCCCTCCAGCCTCCCACGGGGAGGGGGACATGCACTCCCATAGCACTCAGATGCACTTGGGAGACCTTTAAGGGCAGAGGAAAACTCTGTCCAGCCCCAAGGCTCCATCACCTGGGTCCCCATCCTGTAGGACTGAGCTCTGGAACCGCCTGCCACACATGGGGATGTGTCTGACAGGGAAGGGTGGCCTTTGTCCTCGTGTTGGATGTCTGGGAACTGACAGTGTCCCTTCTTCCAGCAGGACAAAGTGAACTATTCCATGTGCTCAGGGTCAAGACTGGAGGCAGCTCTGGCTGCCAAGGACCGGGAGATCCTGCGGCTTCTGAAGGACATCCAGCACCTCCAGAGCTCACTGCAGGAGCTGGAGGAGTCCTCTGCCAACCAGATCGCCGAGCTGGAGGGGCAGTTGGCTGCCAAGAATGAAGCTATCGAGGTGCGCCCATTGGGGTTTGGGGCTTGTGGGGGATGGGGGACGTGGGTCCGGCTGTACCGGGTGTGCACCGAGAGCCAGCTGTGAGGACTCCCCTCCTCTTCTCCTCTGCAGAAGCTGGAGGAGAAGCTGCAGGCACAGGCGGACTACGAGGAGATCAAAACAGAGCTGAGGTATGGCTTAGGTGGCATCCATGGCTGCCTGCCTGTATCCCAGCTGGCGCAGTGCCGCCGGCACCCACGGCAGCGCTCCAGCAGCCGTAACACTCGGCAGCTTGCTGGCAGCAAAGCACCACGGCCACCAAGTCACCCCCTTGTCTCCCTCCCAGCATCCTGAAGGCGATGAAGGTGGCCTCTGCTGGCTGCAGCCTGCCCCAGGCAAGTGCCGTGGCGCGTGCCGACGCGCTGGCCGGGCTGTGCCAGCCCTGCCGCCGGTGCCTCCACCGCCCGTTCCCATCTCGGCTTGGCTCCTTGCAGAGCATATCGAAGGCAGAGGAGGCCCTGCTGTTGGGGAAGGAGGCTTTCTACCCCTCCCAGAAGTATCTGCTGGAGAAGCCCAGCCTGCTGGCCAACACTGGTAGGGCTCCCAGGTTCCATGGCATCCCCAGTCCCAGTGGGAACATCTCTGGGAATGTGGGCAGTGGGGACAGATCCTGTGCTGACTGCAGGAAGGAACCTGGAGCCAGTGGTGGGGTGGGGGGAAAACGGGGTGGGATGTCACCTGGGGAAGCTGAGGGGCTGTGCTGGGGCTGTTGCCAGGGGGACTCTAGCGCGTCTCCCTCTCTCATTCCTCTCTAGAGGAGGATCACTCTGAAGATGAGTCGGGGAAGGATTCGCTGGGCATGGAGCAGCCGTACCCATCCCCCCATCACGCCCCAAGCGATGAACCTGTGTCCCCCACTCCCCTCCCACCACTGCCTGGCCCTGGTGGGGCCCCCGATGGTCCCCGGACTTTTTCTCTGTCCCCCTTCCCAGGGGGTGAGCGGCTTTCAGGGGACCCCAAGGCCCCCCACTGCCCACTGCCCACGTACAAGAGCGAGAGCACTGCCGGGGGACCCTTCCCCTCCTCCTTCTTTGGGGCCAAAAGCAGCACTGTGCACCCTGTGCCTGCCACCAACGCCGCAAGCCCGCCCGGCGAGAACTCCGAGGGCAGCGCCGGCAGCTCCGCCGAGGAGGAGCAGCTGGACACGGCCGAAATCGCCTTCCAGGTGAAGGAGCAGCTGCTGAAGCACAACATTGGGCAGCGGGTCTTCGGGCACTACGTGCTGGGGCTGTCTCAGGGCTCCGTCAGCGAGATCCTGGCGCGACCCAAGCCCTGGCACAAGCTGACAGTGAAGGGCAAGGAGCCGTTCATCAAGATGAAGCAGTTCCTCTCCGACGAGCAGAATGTGCTGGCCCTGAGGACTATCCAGGTGCGCCAGAGAGGTGAGTGGTTGGGGTGGCCCCGGCCAACAGGTCCTGCCCTGGGATGCTCCAAGCAGTACCATGGGATCCCCTCCCAGTGCACACCACTTCACCCCAGCAGCACCCTCCCGTGCCCCATGCTGCGGCAGGGGTGCTCACCAGCCCATGATGTGCTGGCAAGATAGGCAGGGATGTTGCTCCCACCAGGGGCACTCCAGGATTGTCCCTGGTGGGATGGAGCCGGCTGCCGGCTGGGATGAGCCCTGGCAAACAGCAGCAATTAACAACAACCCATCGCTGTGGAAGCTGCGTCCCTGGACGTGCTTTACTCATTTATTCTGACAAGTGCCATTTAATTATTCATTAGGCTGTTCTGTGCTGTATGAATCAATGTGCTTGGGAATATTTTGTTAAAATAATGAAGTTTTGGTGCTGCGGGACCTCAGTGGGTGTTGGCATCACCACGGAATGGTGGCTCCTGGCTCCAGGGATGGCGACTGCTGGTGCCCTCTCAGAGGTGGCAGCGGGTCACTTAAATCCCTGTGGTGGAACCAGGACTGGACAGTGCATGTCCATGGTCCATGAATCTGCTGGTTTCATCCTGGAAGGCTCCGATTTATTCCCTGGATCCTATCCACCATTAACCCTTCACCTGCACAGCCAGGAGGGCACAGTGCCAGGGATGGGGACATGGTCCCTGTGCCCATGTCTCTGCTCAGCACCCTACGTGCCAGTGTGGAGCGGGCGCCCTTGGATGGGATGAGCAAGGTGGTGGGAGGTGCCATGCCAGAGGCAGGAGCTGGCAACCACAGCTCCCGGGGCTCCGGTAGCGACTAATCGGGAATGACATTTGTCTTCAAACCAGCATCCCTAAAAATAACTGAACATGAGGAGCAGTAAATACTTCCTGACATACAAGTGGAGCTTGTAAAACCAGCGCCGGTGACAAAGCTGTTATCCTGCCTCTTTGATCAGGTAGCATCACGCCGCGGATCAGGACACCGGAGACCGGCTCCGACGACGCCATCAAAAGCATCCTGGAGCAGGCAAAGAAGGAGATCGAGTCGCAGAAGGGAGGTAGGTGCTGGCATAGGGTGGCCCCGAGGGGTGGCTGAGCCCCTGGGTGCTGTGTGGCTGTGGGTCCCACCCAAAAAATGGCCTTTTCTGGGGCCACTCACGCACTGACATCCACAGAGAATTTTTTGGCCATGGTGGAAAGAATTAAATGCTGTCAAGGACGGAAGGAAGAATCACCGTGCAGCAGTGTTCATATCTGGGCTTTTGGAAACTTTGGATGCACTTTTTCTCCCCCCCTGCCCCAAAACAGATGATTAAATGAGGATGCACAATCCATCTGGCACAAGGAATCATTAAAGCAGATGTGCTCACAGTAAATTACAAGAAATGAAATACATTAAAACAGGTAGTCTGCTGAGAAAGCAGAATCCTGGAGAATTAAATTAGACGGGAACAGTGGAAAAACAGACAGGGAAAACAAACATGTTTGTCTATCGTGTCATTGGTAATGGGATTTATTTTGCAATCATCAAAAAAGAAGCTGGCTTTGAGTATTGAAGCTTAGTGGGCACTGCTGGTCCTGCTCTGCGCCCACATCCAAACCAGACTGGGATAAATCCCTTTTCCTCCTGCATTTTGAATTACGGCCACATGGTGAACAGTGTGTCCTCGGGGCTCCCCTCACCCCTTTTCTCTGCAGGGGAACCCAAGGCACCATCAGCATCGCAGGCAGTGGCCAACGGGGCGGGCGGCAGCAGCTCGGAGGACGCCATCAAGAGCATCCTGGAGCAGGCGCGGCGGGAGATGCAGGCGCAGCAGCAGGCACTGCTGGACATGGAGTCGGGGGGCAACGGGCGCCCCACGGACCCGGCGCCTGCCGAGCGCTCCACGCTGGCCACCGTCAGCCAGAACGTCACCCCCGCCTACGTGAAGCAGGAGGAGGGGAGCGGGGCCAGCCCCGGCCCCCCGCAGACGCCCCTGGCCGTCCTCTCTCCCGCCGCCTTTGTCCAGAGCATCATCCGGAAGGTGAAGTCGGAGATTGGCGACGCCGGCTCCTACTTCGACCAGCACTGGGCGTCGGAGCGCAGCCTGCTCAGCCGGCCCTACACCTCTGTCTCACCTTCGCTCTCCTCCTCCTCCTCGAGCTACTCCAGCATGGCCAATGGCCGGGGCTGGCCGCGGGGTGAGCCCGGCGAGGGCGGCACAAATGAGGATGAGCTGCCACCGGCGGATGAGGAGCCCCACCGGCTGTCGGAGATGAAGGCAGAGGGAGCCGGCACAGAGCCAGCAGCTGGTGGGCGTCTCTCCTACTATCCCACGTACGTGCCACGGACCCTGAAGCCCACCGTGCCACCGCTGACGCCAGAGCAGTACGAGATGTACATGTACAGGGAGGTGGACACGCTGGAGCTGACCCGGCAGGTCAAGGAGAAATTGGCCAAGAACGGCATCTGCCAGAGGATCTTCGGGGAGAAGGTACCAACCTGGAGAGGGGGGGTCCAGTGTCCCCTCCACAAGCCAGAGCCCAGGGCTCATTGGTTGCCTTCACCAGCTCCTTCCAGGATCCCCTTTTTCCCCAGTGGCTTTCCCCTGGGAGGATGCTGAGTCCTCAGGATCTGACCCAACCCCAAATTGTCTCCCAGTGGTCACCACTAACTGGTTGGTGGCACTTCCCACCAGGAATGCCCAGTCCCTGTGCAGAGACCTGCTTGGACCACCCTCCCATCCCACTGAGTATCCCACCATCAACATCTATGGCTGGGGGCAAGGGGTCCATATGTGCCGTGGGGCATTGGGTGGCAGCAGGTGGCAGAGGGTGACAGCCTAATTCCCCTCCCTTTACATGGGGACGGAGGACAGGCAGCATCCCAGTGCTGGGGGGAGTGCACCCCACCTTCGGCGAGTGACATGTGCATGGTGCCCTAGGTGCTGGGACTGTCCCAGGGCAGTGTGAGTGACATGCTGTCGCGGCCCAAGCCATGGAGCAAGCTGACACAGAAAGGTCGGGAGCCCTTCATCCGCATGCAGCTCTGGCTGACCGACCAGCTGGGCCAGGGCATCAGCCAGCAGCCCACACCATCCCAGGGTAAGTGACACTGCTGTCCCCCCTGTCTCAGTGGTTCCCATGTGCCATCAGTGTCCCTAGCCCTTCTGTGACCATCCTCTGCATCCAGGATGTTTGTCCCACTCCCACCTCAGCTTCTAGAAGAGCTGTCCCTGCCACCTCCAGCACCCACACCCTGATCCTGGGAAGCTCCTTTCATTCCCAACCTCCTTAATTTAAAACAAAAAAAAGGAAAGCCACGTAAAAAATCTTTGGCTTCATGCCTGGCATAAAACAGTAATGAATTTTTTTATGTTAGTGTCATTTTCTATCTTTAATTAGTCCACTGGTACCCCCTGCTTTCCCATAGCCACTGGAGGGCAGAGCCAAAGGCATCCCTCAAAATAACCTTCATGTGCTGTCCCTCCTGCTGTCCCCCTGACCCCTGTCCCTGGTGTCACACAGCCAGCCCGGCGGAGCCCCAGCCATCCCCCTCGCCACCCCCCAGCCCTGCTGAGCACGACAAGGGCTGCCAGGAGCCCCTCACCCTGGCCCTGGAGAGCAGCAAGGAAAACCAGCAGCCTGAGAGCCGGTCGACGCCCACGCTGGGTGGGAAGACGTACCCCAACAGCCAGGGACCCGTGGGCATCCAGGAGATCGTTGCCATGTCTCCCGAGCTGGACACCTACTCCATCACTAAGAAGGTCAAGGAGGTCTTGACAGACAACAATTTAGGTGCGGACCCTCTCTCCGTCCGGGTTTTCAGGAGCTGCTGGTGAGGCTGCGTGGATCCAGCACTCCAATTCCCATAGATGCAAGCCCCCATGGTTCGCTCAAGGCGATTCTGGGAGGATGCTGGCTGGGAAATGGGATGTGCCCACTCCACAGGGGGACTATAGAGCCCATCATACTGCTCTACCCCCTCTAACCACCTCTGCTTCTCCTCCACCAGGCCAGCGGCTGTTTGGGGAGAGCATCCTGGGCCTGACGCAGGGCTCGGTGTCCGATCTCCTCTCCAGGCCCAAGCCGTGGCACAAGCTGAGTCTGAAGGGGAGGGAGCCCTTTGTCCGGATGCAGCTCTGGCTCAATGACCCCCACAATGTGGAGAAGCTGCGTGACATGAAGAAGCTGGAGAAGAAAGGTGAGGGTTGGGGTGACACGGCCTCACCGGTGTCAGGGTGCTGTCCGGGCGGGGGGTCCCGGGCCGGGGGGCGAGCGGCGCGCAGCTGGGTGTCCTCTCCTGCAGCCTACCTGAAGCGCCGGTACGGGCTGATGAGCGCCGGCTCGGACAGCGAGTCCCCCAGCGCCCGCTCCGAGTGCGCCAGCCCCAGTGTGCCGCCACAGGACCTCAGCCTCCTCCAGATCAAGAAGCCACGGGTGGTGCTGGCCCCGGAGGAGAAGGAAGCCCTGAAGAAAGCCTACCAGCTGGAGCCCTACCCCTCCCAGCAGACCATCGAGCTGCTCTCCTTCCAGCTCAACCTCAAGACCAACACTGTCATCAACTGGTTCCACAACTACAGGTATGGGCACTCCTGAGCTTTGGTCATCTGATGGTGCTGTGCCACCAAGGTGGTGTCACTGCTCTTCTTCCAGCCTTCCCAGCCTCTCTTCCCTAGATGGGACGTGCAGACCCACACATGGTCACTGGACATCCCCAGGTGTGGGACTGTAGCCAAAATACTACCTGTGCCCTGGCTGGTGGGTGTTCAAGAGTGTTTACCACCTTGAGTCATGTTGAGCATCTAAAGAGGTTTCCGTGCTCATATCCACCTGCTCACTGGAGCAGGAGCTCCACAATGGGTGGGGGAAAGCCTTCTGGAGGCTCCTGGAGCACAGGATTCATCCCTACAGCAGCCCAGCAGCACAGGCTTCATCCTTAGGCAGTGCTGTAGGTGGACATATCCCATTTTTCTGGCTGGAGATGCTCTTTCAAGACATGCTGTGTCTGTGACACGGGGTGAGGGATGGAGGTCGCTGACCCTCCGCTGTTGTGTCCCGGCAGGTCACGGATGCGCCGGGAGATGCTGGTGGAGGGCGCTCAGGACAATGACACGGACCCAGAGCAGAGTGGGGGGACGGCCATCCCCGGGCGCCGGGCCCCCCACAGCCCCGACTCGGACGCCGAGGATCGTAAACCCGTGTTCGCGGGGGGCGAGCACCCCTGTGCTGCTGTGCCCGTGAAGGTGAAGGAGGAGCAGGGGGACACAGGTGGCTGGAGCCGCCGGCGGGACTCACACAGCCCGGCCGGGGCGGACGAGGGGACCGGACCTCCCCAGGAGGAGCGGGAGACAGCCCCCCACGCCGCCGCCCCCAGCGCCAGCAGCCTCTCACGGCGGGGAGGCCGTGCCGGTGCCACCGCCGGGGGACCCCCAGCACCACCACCGCCGCACCCCGACAGCTCCCAGTCCTCCGCAGGGTCATCCCGTTGCAGCTTGGAGGTCTCCCCAACATCACCCTCGGCGGCTTCCTCACCCGGCCTCACCGGCTCAGCCTCACCGGGACCATCCTCAGCTGGGCCGGTCTCACCGGCGCTCCCACCAGCTCCCGGCCCCCGGCTCAGCACCAGCGTCCAGCGGCGCCACGAGAAGATGGCCAACCTCAACAACATCATCCACCGCCTGGAGCGGGCTGCCAACCGCGAGGAGGCCCTCGAGTGGGAGTTCTGAACCCCCCCCGCCGCCCTAAATATATATATACACAGCCACATATATATATATATTTTGATAAATGCAGTGTGCACCGAGAGGCGATGCCGGTGCCAGGAGGGGAGCACCCGTGGAGAAAGGGGGTACCCTCCCCCCACCCCTGCTATGAAGCCACCCCCTGGCTTTGTTTTAAATGTGAAAAAACTGGGAACAATTTTAGAAAAGAAAAACAAAACAAAAAAATATTTATAGACCTCTTTTAGATATTTTAATAAAAGGATACTTTGGAATTTATTAACAGCTTAAGCTGCTTTGATATTAAAGATAGCTATAAAATCAAGATGATGTAGCAGTCGTGTCATTAAATGTACACTGAAGTCTTGTAGTTTGCCACTGGATGAGATTAAAAACAAATTAAAAAAAACCCAAACAAAAACCAACCCACAGAAAAGACTTTTTGAGCAAAGCCATCAAGAAGCACTATGAGACTGACCAAATTTAAGAAACTTTTGCAGTTTCCACCCCTGTCTGTAAGACACTGCATCGCTTCTGCCCCAGCCAGAGACTGCGTCCTAGTCCCTGAAGACTCTAAAGTGACCCCCCGACGCCATCGAGTATGTATTTAGTTCTGGTGGTTTATGTTTTTGGAAACCTTCGTAACACAGAATGTCCCGTGCGGTTGTATATGTTGTAGAGATGTCTGCAATAGCCTCCTGGAACAAGATGTAGCATGGTCCCAACGCCATCCCTCGCGCTTCCTCCAGCCGGCAGCCGGTGGCAGCTCCACTGTGGCGCGATGCGGCTGACACCAGCTCCCAAGGGAAGAGAGAAAATATGGCAACAGCAAAGAAAGCAAACTGTGCTTGGGATTTTGGGAGCAAGGTGGGAAGAGGTACCTGGATGTGACGCTCAGGGATGGCACCGGCTTGCAGGGGATGGACATCCATCCCATCCCGGTTCCCTGTGCTCTGCCATAGTCCATTTGGGAAAGGAAAAGAGATGGAGCCTCCCTGGGGCAGCAGTGCTTGGGGTGAGCACCCAAAATTCATGAGCCCTGCTCTGCTCGGGGCTGCTCCAGCATCACAGCCAGTTCTTGTGGCTGAAGCACTTTTTTTAGGGAGAGCACCCGGGTAGAAGGAGCATCCCCTTCCCACAGCCGTGTCCCAGGCAGTGGTTGTTGGTGGTGCCAGGATGAGCCTTGGGATGTCTCACCTGCCTGAATTGGGCAAGCTCAGCCCTGAACTGGGCAAAGCACTATCGAGCTTTGGCTTTCCAGGGTTGATCCTGTGCAGGATCAGCTCAGTGGTGGCACTATCATGGCATGCTCCCTGTCCCCCACCCCGACCCCACCACCTCCAGCCAGCCTGTGCTGACAAAATGCCTTTAAACGATTCAGGGTGGCCTGTGCTGGGCTGCCCTGCCCTGCCCCTGCCATCGCCCACCAAGCCCCACGCCACCAGGAGGGCTCCCTGCCAGGCTCCCAGGCTATGCATTGACTGATTTTCCACTGTAAACATTTTTATCAGAATAGAAGGTATTTTTATATTCAGGTGGTGGTGGATGAGCAATGCTGAAGGCGCCTCAGTGAGGGCACGGCTCTCCTTGCCCACCTGCCCTGCCCCAGTGTGCCCACGGCCGCTCTTTTCCCTGCCACCACGCTGAGGAAGGTCGAGGTGCAACCATTGACTGCCTTCTCCGTCGTGTGCTAGCGGGAGCTTTAGTGGAACGGGACTTGAGGAAGCACTTAGGATAGTCCTGAACATGGCAATCCTGTTGTATGAAAGCCAGCGGGACATACCGGTCACGTTTTTGTTAGGCTCATGTTCTGTACTTCAAAAGTTTCTATGAGATCGATGAACTTTGTTTAAACAATTTTGGAAGGAACAAGTTCTGTAAAGAGCCACTAAATACAGAAGTTGGATACGACTCTGGCCTTGGGTTGTGTTTTGTCCAGAGTTGGTGGGATGTGAGCTCCGCTCAGCTTCACCCATGCCTAGTGTTGGCACCCTTGGAAGTCACAGCTTTGCTTTGGGGTTGTGGCCATAAACATATCCCAGTGACTGGGGGGTAAAAAATAGGGTGACAGATGGGGCTAGTCCAGCTCAGGGTGCAATCCTCCCCCATGAAATTCCTGTGCCCATCCCTGCTGCAGGTTTGTTCCTCCTCCATGGGGTAGCTCAGTATTGTCCAGCATGAGTTTTGGCTTGGTTTATCATAAAATGATATCATGGAATGCTTTGGGTTGGAAGGGACCTTAATGCCCATCTCATTCCAACCCCCTGCCAGGGGCAGGGACACTTTCCACTAGACCAGGCTGCCCAAAGCCCCATCCAACCTGGCACTGCCAGTGGCACCACACCCCAGCACAGCTCTTCTTTGGAGCCGACCATCGCCAGGCAAGTTGGCAGCTCCAACACGAGGCAGGGCTGTTTGTCTGATGAATTAAGAAATCCATATGTTGCCTATCTGTTTAAGCTTGTTTGTCGGATAACATGTTGGGAAGGACTTATTTTTAATGAATATCTGAATGTCTGGAGAAGCTGGGCCAGCTGCCATGGAAACTGGAATCTTCCTCTGCCGGGAAGGACGGGGCCACATCAACCATCTGGGGGCTGCGGGTGCAGCTGCACCCCGGCTGCCCTTGGCACTGCTCCAAATGCCAAAACATGTAGCTGGGTGCCGTGCCCAGGAGCAGGGCTCCATGCTCAGCAGGGCTCTTGACAAGCAGGTGACCCTGGCTGGCTTCAAGCCTCAGTTTCCCCAAGAGGTGATCCCTTGACCTCCGCAAGACCCTGTGTTAGCAAGAAGCTGGAGACATTCACACAGTGGGGTGTCATGGGCAAGGACATGGGGACGTGTTGGCCCCTTTCATAAGGGCAGAGTCCTTGGTCTCTCTGTAGCACCAACACCAGCCCTCACAAGGGGACAGATATTTTGTCCCTGGTTAAGACCCATCCCTGCCATGGGACCACCCTGGCACTAGGTGTCCTGATGTTCCCAGGGTGGCACCATCCCGTCCCATGTCTGCAGGAAGACATGGGGCTCTAGGGCACTGCCAGACCCTGGCACTGGCCATCTCCCCCTCGGGTGATACAGTCCCTGACTAGCCCCACTGACATGGTGGGGACAAGATGGAGACTAAAACAGAGGATTAATTCCCACCTGGACCCTCCTCCCCAGGGTCTTAAAGGCACAAACAAGAACCAGGGCCAGGAGGGAATTTCTGAAACAACTTTTATTGTAGCAAAATCTTGTGTCTGTCCCAAGGGGGCAAAGGGAGCCAGAGCCACCCAGCCCAAAGCCGGGACACCCTGACTGCTCTGCCGTTACCCAGGGTGGGTCACCCTACCTCCAGGCCAGCAGCCTGAGTGTCTCTTGGGGAAATAAGAGAGAAACACTGGCATGAGACACCAGCTTTGGCACATGAATCATCCCTCACGCTCTGCTGCTGACACACACATTCCCATTTGCCACTGTGAGCGATGCTTCCCCTTAGTGAACTGGCACAGGGATGTTGTGCTGTCCCAAAATATCCACAAGCAAGGCAGCACCCGCAGCTGCTGCGTTCCCCTGGGGTCTGACCCCCCCAAATTCAGTGGAGGGGTTGCAAGCAGCAGTAGCTCTGTAATGCCCGGGGCCGGGTGTCATCAGCCCCCCCGGCAGCTGGAGTGTGCAGTGCTGCTGCTGCCACTAAGGAAGGGCTGCACTCACTGATATTTTCATTTCAAACCACATCCTGCTGGCGCAGAGGGATCTGGTGGAGCTCAGCCGACCTCAGCCTTGTGCTGGGCAGGGAGGGGAAGTCGGTAACAGGCTCTCCAGCTGTGAAACACCCACACAGGCGCTCAGGCAGGCGAGATCCCATCAAAATCCTCCTCCCAAAGTATTGTCTATGCATGATCGCACTGCAAGAGCTTTAACAGGCCCCACCAGATCCAGAGCAGTGGTCGATTCCCAGTGAGTGGTTCAGAGGTTGCTTGTGCTGAGTGGGCCACCCCACAGCCACATCCGGGTGTGACTGGAGAGTTCATCCCTGCCTGGCACGAGATGCCCATTTCACCATCACGGAGCAGCACTTGGCGCTGGGCGCTCACTGGCACCATCAAGGTGTCCATCACCACCACAGACAGGGCTGCACATCCCAGGGTGAGGAGGGGCAGCACCAAGGATGACCACCTCCACCCTGCCACAGGTCCTGGTGTGTTCCCAGGGCTTGGCCGCCACTCAGGGCCGGGGCCCACGCTGCTTCTCCAGCCAGTCCTGCCGCAGCCGGGCCACCTCCCGGCTGTAGCGCTCGTGGAGCTGGCAGAAGATGGATGGGCTCTCCACTGTGGCCTGACCATTCAACACCCGCCTGCGTGGCGGCAGCGGCGGCGGCAGCGAGGTCCCCTCATCGTCATTCCCACCACAGCCAGAGGTGTCCAGTGGCTGGCCCACTCCCAAGGCGTTGTTCCACACCGCGCAGCCATTCTCCTTTGGCAGGATGGCGGGCAGAGCTGGCAGCCGCTCCGGGGACTGCTTTGGCTTCCAGGAGCTGGGACACTCCCGGGAACCCCCACAACCGCCAGGCAGCCCCCAGCGTATCTCCTCCAGCTGCTTCTCCAGCTCCCGCACCACCAGCCGCATGTAGTCGAAGCTGGCTCGGGAGAGCGACTTCACCCATGACTCCATGGCCGCCTGGCTCTCGGCCGCCAGCACATAGGTGCGGGATTTGGTGCCGCTAAAGCGGATGGCGAAGGCGAAATCCTCGGCTGACTCACAGAGCTCCACGTTGCAGCCCTCCAGCACGATGACGCCCACCGGCTCCCGGCTCTCCCGCTCCTCAAAGTAGAAGAGCATGTTGCCCTTGAGCACGAACCAGCGGCGGTGATAAGCCGTGTGCCGCTCGCCGCGCTTGTAGAGGAAGCCGGAGTTGTCAGCCGGGGAGTCGCAGGTGGCATAGAAGGCCAGGCTCCGCTCGTTCAGCTTCATGGCTCCACGCCCTGCGGGGACAGAGGGGCGGCTGCGCCTTAATTGCATGGGAATAAACCATCGGCTTTTTGTTGCCGGTGGCGCCAGACCCGACGCGCAGGAAATGGAGGTGGTGAATAAACAACCCTGGGATACTTGGGATAACACCGCCCTCAGCCAAGGTGCTCTGTCCAGCGAGTGCTGGGTGGGTTGTGGCTCCTTGGGGCTCGCTGGGGAGGAGGTTTCTCTCCCCAGTAGAGTGTTTTCCCGCGAAGGAGCCCCAGGCAGGGCTTGTCCCGGTGCCCCACGTCACCTGGCACAGGTGACCTTCCCGCCGGCGCCGTGTTTGCCGTGTGGCTCCGCTCCTCCCCACGGCGCGCAGGGAGGGTTTTGGCCGGCGCCGCGGATCCGGCTGCGGCTCCAGAAAGCCGTGACCATGAACCCTGTCACCCGGGCGAGGCCACCGCTCCCCTTGTCCCCTGATCGCCGTGCCAGGCTTTCCACCCACCTGGACTCTGCCTCTACCTCGGCTCTCCGGCGGTCACCAGCATCAGCGACGCGCGGGCGGCCGTGGAGGCCGTGGGAGCGCTGGATCCGGGGTCGGAAGGTGTAAAGGGGCTTTGGGGGCCCCTCTCCCGCTCCCGCCCGGTCACCTTTGTCCTCGGCTCCCGCCGGCCCGGCCCGGCCCCCGGGCGGAGCGCTGCTCCCGCCCGCCTCCGCCACCGCCCATCACCGCGGCCCCGCGCGGCCCGCGGGCGGGAGGAGGAGCTGGAAAACCGCTTCGGAGCTCACCCTCGGGGCTCAGAGCTCCTCGCTCGACCCAAAGCCCTCGGCCGGTAACAGTTCCTCACACCGGGACTTAGCACCGGGAAGAGAGAGAGGAATGAGAGAAGAGGTGGGGGCACGTATCGAGGTGTGCGGGAGAGATGCACATCCAGGGATGTATAGATGGATGTACGTGTGGATGTATGCATGGATATACACATGGACGTACGCAGGATGTACATGTGGGTGTACTCATGGACGGGAAGCCCAAGTGTTTAGTGCTGAAAGTGACTGCACATTGAATTTTTGATCAGATTTTGGGGGCAAAGAATTGGGATCCTGGGAGTGTCTGGCAGGGAATGGGCAGAGGTCAGTGGATGAGGTGGACAACACAAACCCACAAAGAGGGCTGGAGGTGAAGGCAGCAGGGCAGGGTCCTGTGTGGGTGGGAGATGCTGCAGGGGACCAGGCTGCAATTCCCGTCCATTCTCCTGAGCTTCCAGGTGTATCTTTGGGAGAAGCTGGGCCAAAGCCAAGCGAGGATACCTTGGTGTAGAGGAACAGAAGGAGCTGAGTGGCCTGGATGGTGTCTGGGGGAAGGTGACAGCTGACACAAGGAGCAGGGAGTGATGAGCCATTAGCTGGGCACTGGAGCTGCTGGGTGTTGTGCCACGGTGTGTGCAGAGCCAACAGCCCCCTTGCTCCTTCCTGCCCATGGGTACCACATGGCACTGGAGCTGTGGATGCACCCTCAGACGGGTGGCCAGCACTTGCCCCATCTGGGCCAAGGGTGAGTGGGTCTGGCTGTGCTGAGCGCTGGGGCCAGGGCTGGATCTCCCGTTGCTGGTACCCATGTCCCAGGACAACCATAAACCTTCTGGCTGGGAGAAACCTCCCGTCTGACTTTTGCTCTTGGTTGGCCTTCCAGGCTGAAAGTGTCACCAGTCCAGGAACCACCTTGGCAGTGCTGCTGTCCTCACCATGTCCCAATAAACACCAGAGTCAAGGATTTGCTCTCCTTATCACTGTCCCTTTCCTCCAGTTTCTTCATCCCCCTGCTTTACTCCATGGCCATGTGTGTATTTTAGCGATCCCGCTGTTGGCGACCATTTTACAGGTCCCCATCCCAGAAATCCTGCTGTCGGTGACCTCTGCCACAGGTTGTGGTCCTCACCACTCTCCCCTTAGATGTCCCCACCTCCCTACACAGCTGCTCAAGGCCTTGCAATCTTCTGCTTGTGTCAGAGGTTTTCAGTTCATCGAGGGCTTTCCCTATCACCTGCAGACTTTCACTTTCAGGTTATGAAAAGGGATTTAAACCAGCACTAAACCCATCAGGGCTTTATCTTCCCTCCTGAGCTGAGCAGCTCTGTTCAAGGTCGCTGGTGGGAAGACTCAGGTCTCTGCACCACTTATCTCCCTGCCTTGCTGAGAGATGCCTTTTCATGTAGCAAGATTAGAAGGGGAAGGACCGTGGGGAGAAGCAATATCTCTATTAGAGCAGCTGGGGTAATTGGAAAAAGGCAACTGTGCTCCCAGCTCTACTTTTCTTTCCTGGGACTCCAAAATCACATTTACTTCTAGCAGCCCCACCAACCACTTCAGCAGAGGTTGTTCCAATGGTTGCTCCTCCTCCACAGCAGCTTCCCAAGGAGCTCCGTGGAAGCTGCTTTGGACAATCGCCCTAATTTCTCAAAAAGCATCAACAAAATTCCCCTGTGGGTTCTTGCTTCCCGTTGAGTCTCCCTTGGGACAGTCGCGTGTTGCTGCACAGGCTCCAGCACTTCCCCTTCTGAGTGGCTCCATATTTTCCCTGTTGTCCCAGGAAGGAGACCAGAGCCTGCACCTCAGTGTCCCCTTTCAAGGCCTGATGAGAAAGATGGGAAAATAAATTCCCATGCAGAGCTTACCCGACAACAGGGAAAAGGGAGAAGAAAGGGGTCTGAAAGGAGGCCAGGGGGTGCCAAGAGCATTTTTGGCCATGGGGTGCCCTTGGCCTCCGCTTCCTGCTGCTCCCATGACCGGTGACTTGGTGTGGTTACGCAGCAGTGGGTGCTGGACGGCTCAGAGAGGTGAGCGGGAGCTCTGAGTCACCCCCAAAGCTGGAAATTTTGGGGTGCCAGGGAGTCCCAAGGGGCTGCTGGATGCCCGGTGCTGTGTGTCCCCCCGGCACACGGGGGAGGAGGGGTGCGGGTCTCCATCGTGACCGGCAGCGAATGGTCCCCGGGGACCCCAGATGGGCCCCAAGCTGTGCTCTGGGGTTCAAGGCGAACAAGTCGTGACTGTCACAGAAACTGGGCGTGGGGCTGGCGCGACACTCCCCAGCGCGTTTCGGGGTGCGGGCACCCCTGTCCCTCCCCGCTCCCACGCGGGATCCTACGTCCCACGCAGTCTCCGGCCTGGCAGGCCAGGATCGGGGTTCGCTGCCCCCGGGGCAGGAGGAGGCGGGCAGGGAAGGGCCGGAGGCGGCGGCTGCAGCGCGGCGAAGGGCCGGGAGAGGGCGGCGGGAGCCCGGCCACGGCGGCGGGAGCGCTGCTTGGCTCGGCGGGGAGGAGGGGGCAGCCAGCCTCGGGGCACCCCCCATCGCCCCCTCCATCACCCCCCACCACCATCCAGCCCCATCACCTCCCCCACTGCGACCCCCATCACTACCCTGATGCTCATCCCCATCATCACCCTGCTCATAATCACCCCATCAACCCACAATCACCCTCTCCATTACCACCTCCAAGCCCACCCAGTCCTCTGAATGGGCACATAAAAGCCAGGTTAAGATTTTGAGGGGCATTGCCAGCTCAGCACGGATACCCATAGCCAAGCATTTCCAGAAGTCACTCCAGAGCACCTCTCGGCGTGCTGGGGGGAACACTCATCTCATTGTGGGATGGCAGAGGTCACCTGAAACCCATCACATCCCAGCTGGAGAAATGCAGATGTGCCACTTCCAAACCACCCCACGCATCCTGAAAACGGAATAGGCCAGCGCACAGGAATTAAAGAGGGAAGTGGGAAGGACTGTCGGAAGCAGAATAAGGGTTTTACAGGAGAAGAAAGCAGCAATGGTTAAAAGCTGAGGGCAGTGCAGAGCAGAAGGGAAGCAGCAGTGTGTGTGTACAAGGGCATCTGTGCAGCTCCACATATACAAACAGAAAAAGCAGAAGTCGGGGCACTGAATTAGCAGTTGGGGACTGTAGAAAATCCATACAGGAAGCAAAACAACAGAGAAATCTCGGGCCACCGGGGCTAAGGACGCTGAGAGGGCGCTTCTGACATAGATTAAGTTGATAAAGAAAAGTGCGATCGCTGGGAGCTGGGACAGCAGCCCGTGGGAAGGAGGGCAGGCATCCGGACCCGCCCGCCGCTCCTCCGTCCTCAGGAAAAGAGCCAGAAGGTGCAATTATGCGTAAAGCAACGGCAGGAGGAATTAAAAAGCAGCTTTTAAGGTAAGATCTTATCATGTCAGCTGCTCCCAACCACTTCGCTGTGGGGTTTGAGATAGGCTGGTTGGATGCAGAGTCACCTGGATCCCTGGAGCAGGCGATGCCCAAGGGTTTTGTGGGGTGATGTCTCAAATCTGATTCGGGGGGGTTGGTGAGGCTGGAGGGGGGCAGCAGGACTGCATCCATACTGGCTGTGGCCCAGGGGTGGCACAGCACCAGCAGGGAGTTCCTATTTCAGTCTGTCCTTGGAAGGAGATGGATTGGGAATGTATAGGGTGAATGACTGAGGTGTATTTTAAAGCATCGCTGGGGATGGACCCACTGGGGGTGGCACACGTGCTTATTCACAAGCAGCTCAGTGTGCCTCAACCTGCTCTCCAAGGGCAAATTCCCACAGTTTCCACATTCCCAACACCCACAAATCCATTGTGTGGTGTTTGTAAAATCCCAGCTGCCACATCCCTGGGTTTCCTTGGCTTGGATGGGCACCAGCCCCAGGCAGGGCTGCTCTGCTGTGACTTCTGTCTGCCCTGTATGGGGGTCTGTGGGGCAAGGAGAACTCCTCTGTCCCTGGTACTGCTGCCATTCTGCAAGGATGAGGCCTCAGAGTTCTTGAAACAACTGGTGACACCGGTGGGAGCTATCAGTGGGCCAGATGTGATGGCACAGGCCACAATCCAGCCCTTTCCTGGAAAAAGGTGCAGTGGAAGTTTATTTTCCTCCCATTTCCCATGGCAGAGTGGGTGGCTGCAGCTCTGCTGTGGGGCCTCTGCTCCCCTGGGATGAGATGGCACCAGGATGGCACCAGGATGGCTGAGCCTGACCCGTGTCCACCCACACCACTTCCCAGCCCTTCCTGGGACCAAAGGGACACTGTGACCACTTGGTCATGGCCGAAGCCCTCGCCCACGGTATGGGACAATTGTGGGCCCTGTGTCCTGACCCGCTCCGGCTGGGCGTGGGCAGTGCCCCACGGTGCCTTTCACCGCAAGATAATTTGGAAGATGATGGGAAATGGGGTTTGAGACGGTGCCTGGCCCACTGCTGCCACCGCAGAGGTCCCTTGGGTCCCAGCCCGCAGAGCCGTGGGAGGACAAAGCCAGTCAGGAACAGTAAAGTGGGGGGTTTTACTGCACACGCCTCTCCCGAGCCCCCAGGACACCCCAAGCTCGGGCACCCTCCCGACTGCCGGGGGGCCGGGGCCGGGGGTGCCAGGGCTGACACCCCCAAATCCACAGAGAGAAAAAAATTTAAAAGTTATAAAAACTAATATACACACACACACACCTAAATGAAAAATAAATCCACCCCGAGAGCGCGGGCCGAGCTGTTTGTGCCACTGCCTCCGCGGGCGCGGATGCGATAAGATAAAGGCAGCGGCGGGGAGGGGCGGAGCTGCGCGGAGCCGTGCGCTCCCGCGGACGGACGGACGGACACACGGACAGTCACACGGACAGACAGAGAGACACACGGACAGACAGAGAGACACACGGACAGACAGGCAGGCGGACGGACGAACGGACGGGGCGGCCCCTCCGCTCCGCCCCCGCGCAGCCTCCGCCCCCGGCCGCGCCGCTCCGCTTTACATAACCCGTCCGGGGCCGGGGTCCGCGCCCCGCGCCTCCGCCCGGCGGAAATGCGGAGCCGCCTGCCCCGGTTTCCTGCCTGAGCAGAGCCGTGCCGAGCCGAGCCGTGCCGAGCCGAACCGTGCCGAGCCGTGCGCCCCGTCCCGCCCGCCCCGTCCTGGGCGCTCCGCCGCTCCACCATGGGCGAGCGGCAGCCGGACGCCTTCTCGTGCAGGTAACAGCGGGACCGGGACAGGACGGGACGGGCTGGGCTGGACCGGGACGGACTGCGACGGACTGGGCTGGGCTTGGCTGGACCGGGACGGGCTGGGAAGGGCTGGGCTGGGCTGGATCGGGACGGGCGGCCCCGGGAAGCGGCCGCTGTAAAGCGAAAGTAGCAGCGAGGGGAGGCAGCGCGGCGGCCGCTCCTCCTGCACAGCCTCCGGAGCCACCCCGCAGCCCCGGGCTGGATCCTCTCCTTCCGCGGTGCTGCGGTGCCCCCTGTTCCGGGGTCGTGATCCCCCTCCTCTGTCAGCCCCCAGCCCTCTGATACCTTCCCCCCGTCCCTCTCGCCCGCACCCTGTTTCTGCGGGAGGCACTTTTATCCCTGCCCTTTCCTCGGGCTTCCTCTTTCCAGGGGCTGCGCTCACCCCTGGGGACCCCGGCCTCCCAGCACCCGTTTTCCCCGTGGGCACTCCCTTTTCCGGGGGTTCTGTTCCTCTGTGGGTGCCCCAGTCCTGAGGACCCCCATCTTTCTAGCACCCCATTACCCCAGAGCACCCTAGCTTCTGAAATCGCTCAAGGTCCCCCATTTCCCAGCATCCCTATCCTGGGGACCTCTGATCCAGGGGTGCAGCATGTAGTGAACCAGCCCTGCCTCTCTCCTCCTCCTCCCCCTGGACCCCCACAGCCCCTACCATGGGGGTGACCCCTCTTAGAGGGCGCAGGACCCCGTGGGGCGATGCCCACCTGCCTCAGCCGTGATTGTGGGGTGCTACCCTACCCGAGGGGGCCACGCCTTGCCTGCCCAGCTACTCCCTTCTCCTCTGCCCCGTGCCCACTGTGAGTGCCAAGCGGAGGTGCCACCCGGAGCCTGCCAAGCGGCTCCTCTGAGTTTCTGCTCCCTGCAGACTTTGTTGGCTCGCTGGCTTGGCAGGCGCGGGTGCTCAGAGCACGAGGCCAATGCCCCAGGGGTCAGCATCCCTGCAGCCTCTCCGTGCCCTGCTGGCGTGCCCAGCCCTGCCCGTACCAAGCCCCATCAGGGTCACCCGCAGAGAGCCCGGACCCATTGGCTCCAACATGGCAATCACACGGTCATTGCTGCCCGGGCTGGGATTTACTGTCAAGGAAACCGGGATGACTTGTCGAGCTGCAATTTCGATATTGTTGTTGTGAATTGATTCAAGATGTGCTGGAGTTGTGAGCTGGTGGTGGCCCAGGGACTTTTTGGGGCTGCAGCCAGAGGAAGAGGTGGCCGGCGCAGGGACCTGGCACTGGCAGCTCCTGCATGTCCCCTCTGCATTTGGATTTGCTGGCAGGATATGGGATTGGAGTTTAAAGGCCCATGGAATTAGTGGCAGGTTTCACTTTGACTTGTTTGGGGCTGGAACAATGTTTTGGATTTCTTTTAAACTTGTTTTTGGGGCAGGAGAGCCTCATCCCTGTGCATTCCCCCCTCCCCAACACAGCTTTTATAGTCTCTGTTACCTTTATGAATGTGTTGTCTGTGGAAAGATCTGGTTTGGTTTCACCAGAACCTATGAGGAAGAGGGTCTGCCAGCCCCCTGTATCGCAATGGAAAGATTGGGGTGCAAGTGCCAGTGGCTTTTGAGGGATCTTCCATCCTCCCCCAGAGCAAATCCTCCCCACCCACACACCCATGGGACTGGCGGACACTGAAGGTGTCAGGACAAATCCCAGCGGGTGACACAAAGTGAAAGTGCAAGAGCTCGGCGCTGGCAGGGTTTGTGGTGCTGGCAGCGCTGCCGTGGCTTGGCAAGGAGAGATGGCCCAATCCAGCCCTCGGGCACTGCTGTGCCGAGCCAGGAGAGCCAGGCTGGCTGGGAGCTGAGCTGCTCCCTGCTGTCCTCAGGGACCCTCAACCGACCACTCCCCCAGGAGTGCTCCCTGCACCCGGTTTCTCCCACGCCTACACCACAGCGACTCGTTTCATGCAACAAAACAAGCCCTGTCAAAAGAGGCCACCCCGCTGCTGCCGGGCTTTCCCCCGCAGGCGGTGGGTGTAGGAGAGTGTGACGGTGTAAACCAGGCTGCGAGGTGCCAGACGCCACGGGGATGGGGATGGGCGCTCAGCGGAAGCAGGCACGGGGTTTCTGGGGAGCTGGGCTGACCACAGTGGCTTGTCCTGGTTAGCTCCCATGGGCCAAGACAGTGTGGAGCTTGTATTTGACCTGAGACGGGTTTGGGATGGGCTGTCTCCATCCCATCTATCCTGTTGGAGTGATCAGGGGAAGCCAAAGGGGTGATTTCCCTCCAATTTTAAAGTGCCATAACATCACTCATCCCCAGAGATCTGTAGTGCTGCTCAGCCCACGCAGAGCTGTAGATTAAGGCCAGTTTTGGCCTTTAGTGTAGAAAGTTGTGTGGTGCCAGGAGGTCAGATGAGAGGGGTGTGAATGTCCTGTGAGAAAGGGGGAAAAGGAGACCAAAACCCCCAACCTCCCAAACTGTCTTTTAACCTGATTTCCTAAGAAAACAGCCTGTATGGACCTGTGGACTGGGGGACCTCACCAATCTACTCCTTTGTTGCTTTTTAACTTGCTGGTTTGGTTCAGCCAAAGGAGAGGGAAGGTCCCAAGACTCCCTGGGATCCTCCAGGGATCCCTGTGTGGAAACAGCCAGCAGGTCGCAGGGAGTGATAGTCCTGTGCCATCACCTTCTACGAGACCCCAGAGAATCCCCACCACCATGGGGGGCTGCCCCAGAGGGAAGAGCAGGACATTGCCAGGCAGTTTCTGCTGTGGATCGTATTGGCCTGAAGCACAAATGGCCTTGGCTATTTTACAGTGATGCTGTATATGTGTGGGTGTATCCCATATCCGGAGGCTGCAGCCGAACCCTTTCCCACCTCTCCCCCTGCACCAAGTCCTCCTGCCTTGCTGAGTGGCAGCATCTCCATGCCCACTCCCAAATGGCTGTAGTGCCATTGGTCCCCCTCAACTCAGGGGTGCATCCAGATATTCCTCCAGCATCCTCCACTCTGGTCTCGGGGGATTGGGATGCATAGAGGGGCTGTACTGTCCCCATCCCAGGGGAATACTCTGCACCATCCAGCCCTTGCAAACCCACCTTTGGCTGCCTGGATCTGCTAGGGACCTGAGTCCCCCCAGGGACCTGCATCCCCCTGAACCCCCCATGCCGGATGCTTTTCCATTGAAAAGCGCCGTTCATTGTGACCCAGCCTTTTATAGCTGCCTCAGAGTGGGCTGCGGGGCTGTGCCAAGAAAGGCTGCAGCCGGCTCAGAATAGCTCTTTTCATGGAGGACATCCTGGGAAGGAACAATGTCCTCGCTCTTGGGATTGTGGGAACTTTGTCTTTCTGCCACTTGGGGAGCGGGGAGCTGCAGGGGCGTCCAGGGCGTCTCCCAGCCCCTCACTTCACCCTCTCCTCAAAATAGTCCTTGGGGTGAGCTTTGAATAGTCTTGTGCTTATAAAGGGAGCTGAAAATGCTGCCGGCTGCTTCTCCTCCGGCTGGGAACAGTTATTTCTGGGAGAACCGGCACATCAATCTGATTTCCTATTCTTGTTGCCGGCGTGCATTTTCCTGGCATGGAGAGTGGCGGCGAGTGGGGCCGGTTTCATTTTCGGATCGCAGCGCTGACTGCGCTGCACACGCTCCGGGGCCGCCCGCGCACACGTGCGGGAGCAGCGCTTGGAGCAGGGCACGGCCACATGGGCCCTACTCCATCACACATCCCTTCGAGGCCGGATCTGCAGCTCTGGGTGCTGGAGGATGCCCTTCCCCCATGGCTGCAGCCCCCAGTGGGAAGGTGGCTGGCCGGATCCGGCAGCCCCTCCATGGCAAGGCTGGCCAGCTGGCTCCAAATGCTCATCCTCCGGGAGCGGGTGACAGGATTGCGGCACTGGCTCCTGGCGCTGCCCTGGCACCGCTCGGTGCTGCCGGCTCCTCTGGCTGCAAGTAAACAACAAATGCATTTACTGGGACAAATAACCCATTGCTGGATCCAGCCGTGGATTCCCATCCTTGCCCTGCCGCCGCAGCAACGCTCAGGTTGGGCAAGCGTTTAAGAAAAGCTCCCGGGGGTGGCTGGGCTGGATCCTGCGCAAGCCCCGGCTCGCCGCCCCACCCGCATCAAAGCCAACTGCGGCTGGTCTGTCCCATCCTGCTCTTCCTCGAGCTCCTAGCCCAGCACCCCGAAACAACCCCAACACCCAAAACAACCCCAGCACCCACAAACAGCCCCGAAATGGGGCGGGCTGGGTGATGTAAGGCTCTTCCAGCATCCAGGGGCGATGGTAGCCCCCCATCCCATCCAGCCCGCTGTGTGTCTGACGGTGGGCTGGATTCTTCCACTCGGAGCAAATTAAAGCAATTAATTGTTGTGACAAGTCCTTCATCTCAGTGCTGATCCACAGAGTGGACAGAAACCCCTTGTAGCATCATAGAGGGAATAAGGGATATGGATGGAAAATATGCTTTCAAGCCACTGGCTGCTGGATTCTGACACTGTGGAGCACGACAGGCTGGAGCAGGGAGAAACCCACCCATCAACGGGCACTCATATCCCTGTGACATGTCCTGCCAAAACCTGGGGCCGAGCGGAGGATCGGGATGCTGCTGTGGTAATTCAAGCATGGATTTATCCGGGATAGCTGTTTCCATGTGGGATGTGCACCGGGCAGGAGCAGTGAGGTCAGCATTGTGCCAGTACTGGGAGGAGGAAGCACTGGGAAGCATTTCCTGTCGTCGGGTTGGAAAAGCACGTTGCTACCGGGGACGGCCTTCGGCTGCTTCCCACCGTGTGGCACAAGCGTGTGGCACAGGCGAAGCTCGGCTTTTCCCGCACCGCAAACCTCTCCCAAAGCTGGTGTGAAGCAACCTTGAAAACTTGGAAGGCGAATTCCCTGTCCTGGGAATCTCCCACCTGCCTGAGGAGCCATCCGCGTGGGCGCTTCGCTTCCCTCTGCGTTTTGTGGGAGCATCCCGCTGAGCGTGCTGGCGGCGTGGGTGGCTGTGGCGGCGATTCCTGGGTGCCGGGAGGAAGCGGGAGCACGGCAGAGGATGCTGAGTCATCGTCAGGCTGGCGGTGCTGATAGACGGGGCCCTGCCGGGGGATTTGGCTGGGCTGTGGTGGGCGCATGCCCGGCACTGCCGGAACGCCGGCCGGCCCCGAGCCTTGGGTGGCTCTTCTGAGAAGCCGGGCCCCGGCGAGGCTGGCGGGGGGCTGATAACATCTCCCCTCGCTGAGAACCTTCATGAGACGTGCTCGGGAGGGCAACGGGTGGGCAGAGATAGAGCCCTGCTTCCCAGCGTTATCACTGCCCCCGGCTGCAGACACCATCCCCTGTGCCGGCAGGTTCCTCAGCACCCGCTCGCTTCCTCCTGGCCCTTCAGGTTTTTTGGTTTTTTTTCCATTTTTCCTCCCCCTGACAAATGCAATCACTTTTCCTCTCCTCCCAGCAGCCAGGGTGCTGCTGCTGGAGTTTCGAAGAGGCGATGGTGCCAGTGCCGGCACGGCAGAATCCGGGTGGGTTGACCGATATTTCCTGCCTGAGTGGAGTGCACGGCCCCGATAAGTGCCACGGGCGAGCACGAGGTTGGGTGGTAAGCAGCGGGGCTGGCCGTGGGGAATGCCACTGCCGGGCTCAGTCGGGCACGCCAGGGCGGCTGCATGCCAGCCATGGTGCCGTCAGATTGGCCTCACAGCGAAATCTGCTGCGGGCAGAGATATGGTGTGGTTTGCCAGAGCCTGGCAGCTCCTTGATCCCACAGGCAGCAGAGCATCCCCCTGGGAACGCTCGCTCACCCCGGGCAGTGCTGACGGTGTGGCCGTGTCTCCCCAGGCCGCTGGGGCCTGCAGGATCCGGCAGCGAGGCAGCTCCGTCGCTGGATTTCTGCAACTTTTCATGTTGTTTCCTCCCCTCCCACCCCCACTCCAGTTTTATCAGCTCTGTTGAAATAGGTCCCTGGAGGGAAACCCATCGGCGCTGTGGAGCCTTGGCAGGAGCAGAGCGGATGTGGCCAGGCCAGGCGTCCCCGCGGGCGGGCAGCTGCCAGCAGCTGTGCTGGCAGGAAGCCACGCAGACACCCCGCACCGGGACCTGCCCGCACCCCACCTCACAGGTGGGGGAAACTGAGGCACGGCCTGGTCACTTGGGGATGGGGGCTTGGGGTCCTGCATGGCCCCTGGTGGTGTCAGGGGCTGAGCCTTAGTGGTTGCTCCCATGGCCATGCTGCTCTCTGGGGAGCTGGCTGTCCCTGGGCCACTTCCAGTGTGTCCCAGGCGAGTGAAGCAGCTTTGGCTGGACCCACAGCATGTCCCAGGCTGCGGACATGCATCCAGAGTGGGGTGTGGCCACACCAGCCAGGGGCTACCAGGACTGGGGGAGACTTGGGGACACTGGGGCTGTCCTGACCACCCCTGTGCTCTGTCTTGCAGTGCAGCCACCTCGCTGGAACCACGGCAATGAATGGGCAGGCGCTGCCAGCCGGCACGCCAGCGCATCCCCGGGGCTGGCATGAGTTCTGCGAGCTGCACGCCATCAGCACCGCCAAGGAGCTGGCGCGGCACTACCTGCGCTTCGCCACCGAGCACCCACACCATGACCTCCTGGCCGCCGAGAACTTCTCGGTGCAGTTCACTGACCTCTTCCAGCAGTACTTCTGCCACGAGGTGAAGGAGGGCATCGCCATGAACCAGCTCTGCATCCTGCCCGGCGGCCCAGCGCGGGATTACCGGGACACGCACCGGCGGCACACTGATGCTTCCTTGGGCACCGTGGCCACCAAAGCCGAGGTGGAGCCTGGCACCCGCCCCGAGCAGCCCGCTCGAGCCCCCGAGGCTGCCCCATCCGGACTGCGCAAGTCTTGGAGCTCAGAGGAGCTGGCGGGGCCGGCGCGGAGGCCCTTCTCGCTCAGCCAGCTGCGCAGGAGCTGGCGCAGCCTCTTCCGACGCCGCTCCTCAGATGCCCTCCCTGGGGATGGCGATGGGGAGGCAGTGGAGGCGGCTCTCAAGCCAGGACTGGGCAAGCGCATCCTGCCGTGGGGGCTGTCGCGGGAGCAGCCCCCCGAGGTGCGCAAGGAGGGACTCCTCAAGTATGGGCTGCTGGACGAGAGCTCCCTGGACAGCGGGACGCGATGGCAGCGCTGCCGCCTGGTGCTGCGGCGAGCGGGGCCGCCCGATGCCGAGGACTTTGTGCTGGAGCTCTATGACCCGCCCAAGGTAAGGACATACCGGCTCTTGCCCGTGCCAGCTGTGTGATGCTGTGAGTCCCACAGCTGGGGACGATGCTCAGGTGCCAGTGTGTCCCACGGGAAGGAGCGAGGCTGTGGTGTGTCCCTCGTCATGAGGGTTTCTCACCGTGAGTGGTGGTGGGACCAGGATGGGTTTGCTCTGCCACTGCTCTTGCTCTGCTGCAGCCACAAGAGGCTGCACCCTGTCAAATTAATACCTTTGAGGAGAGCAGATCCCTCTGTGGTGGTGTTTTTGGGGGTGGCCCAGTGCCAAGGGTGATGTGTGCACTAATTAATGCAGTTGGCCAGTATGTCATTGCATTTCTCCATTTTGGGACCCCAGACCTGGATTTTCCAGCTACAAGCAGAGCACCTGCCTTCCAAGCTGAGGATAGAGGCTGGTGGCCTCCATCCCACTCATGCCCAGCCACATGGACCCGTCCCAGCAAGGTGAGGGGTCACCCAGTCCGGTGAACCCAAGTTCACTGTGTCCCTGCTGTGCTGTGGCTTCAGCAGCCTGAGCATCTGCTTGCCTGGGCAAGCTGGGAAAGGAAAGGGAAAATAGGAATTAGGCTCTGTGCCTTTCTCTGATCCCACTGGGACTTGTAAGGGAGTTTAATTTTACTTTTTGTAAGTAGTCTTTTGACTGGAAGTTCAGCTCTCGGCTACCCCAGGGAGCTCCCATGGTGCTTGGACTTGGCTGGAGCGGAGATGATGCAGGATGTGAGGGAGTGGGGAGCGATGTGGGGGGAGCTGGGGTGTTTAATCTTTAAAAAGACGGTTCCTCCACATGGCAGGTCTTACGCAGGCGTGATGGAATGAATTTTCTCTTTTCTTTTTCCTTTTTTTTTTTTTTTTGTGCTCGTTTAACTTTGATGACAAACTTGTGCTTTAGAAGGAGGAAACCTCTGGTAGAGCTGGAGCCTCATCCCTGCCTTCAAGGCAGAAGGGTCAGAGAGCAGCTGGCTGAATTCCTGCTATTTCCGTCAAACGGCTCCAATATTAAATATTTGAAAAAAGAAACATCAAAATTGTAACATCTGAAAGTAAAAGCTGGTTTTGCTCTGCCGTGTCAGGGGTTGCAGTTGTTTTCCCTGTGGGAGCATGTCCCAGTCCTGGGGCACAGGGAGGTCAGCGTTGTTTTGGGGCACTTTGAGGGTACTCCCAGCAGCTGGGCAGCACTTCCTTTTTTCCCTTCCTCCTCCCTTTTTCCCCCTTTTCATCCTCTTTTACTCCTCTTTTTCCTCTTTCTTTCCCTTTTTTCTTTCTTTTCCACCTTTCTATTTTCTCCCTCCCTTTTTTTTGTTTCCCTATTTTTTTTCTTTTTCCCCTTTCCTCCGTTTTCTTTTTTCTTTCCTCCTCTTCTTTTTAATTCCCCCATTCTTTTTTCCTTTCCCCCTTTTCTTTTTTTCTTTCCCCTTTTTCTTTTTTTCCTTTCCCCTGTTTTTTTTCCCTTCCCTCTTTTTTCTGTATTTCTTTCCCTCCCCCTTGGGAAGCAAGCCAAGCACATTCTTCCTCTCCCCACATCCCTGACCAGCTTTGACCCAGGAATGGGAGACATTTAAAACAAGACATTTACCAAGTTCCCCCAGTACTCTGCACCATTATTTCTTGCAATCCCCGTGGGATGGGGATTTCCTGGTGCTCCCCACCACCGTGAGCCCAGAGCCTCTGCTCTACCCCAGAGCCCCAAGTGGTGGTTTCTCAGCCAGGGCTGCGGAAGTGGAGGATGTTCCTCGCTGGATTTTGCAAGCCTCTGGATTAAATTGCTTCCTGTGCAAATATTCTCAGGGCGGCTCCTTCCTTTCCAATTCACTGGGCCAGGGCCAGCTCCTGTCTCCTTTACAGCACAATCAGTCCAGACCCTTTCCCAGTAACTGCGGTTGGATTCCGGGGGTGGTGGAAAATCACCCACGGTGCTGGTGGCTTCCACTCCCGAAACTCAGCACAGGGGCAAACCACGGAGCAGTGGGAACAGAACAGCTTGTCAGGGGGTTATTTTCCTTAAAAATAACTGAATAACAACCAACAGCCCCCTCCTCTCCATCCTCCTGCCCTGGGATGCTCCCAGGCCTTTTGCCCATCTCATGGATCTGTTCCTGATTTGAGGATGCTGTTGATCATCATGGAAATGGAAAACCTATGAGTTTAAATTAGCAACTATAAAACCAGTTCTTGGGGCGTTTTCAGCCCTGACTGATCTCTGGACTGAGAGGTTGGTCACCCTCAGGGTCTCCTTGGAAGCACCCTTCCCCCATCCTCCTCTTTCTTTCCCCAAACCTCCTCTTTATTCCCCCTTCCTCTTCTTTCTTTTCCCTTCCTCCCCTGTAAATAACAGGATGTAGCTGGAAATTCAGCTTGGCCTCAGGGCTTTACAGCATCAAGCCAAGCCCCCAAATACCCAGCCCCTTGAAATGACCTTGGAAAAGGCAGGTGTGTGGGGAAAGGGGGGTTGTGCTGCTTTTGGCAGCTTTTATCTTTTTTTTTTTCCCCTTTCTCCCGATGCTCCAATGGGGCCTCTGAGCCTAATCCCATAACTTACCCAGCATCAAAGGGAGCGGGGACTTTGAAGAGCCCTGATCCCATTTGCTGCTTGGGTGGCTGTGCTGGGTGAAGGGGTCATTCCCTTCCCCAGGCATGTGCCAGAGGAGATGAGGATTTTGGGATAAGGAGCAGCTCACCTTCCCGTGCTCACAGCCACGTCTGGGTTGTTTTGACATCGCTCTTTCCTCCCTGGAGCACTGGAAAAATGATGTTGTGAAGATGGGGTTTGGAGATGATTGGATCTGGAGCTCTCCTGGGAGTGGCTCTCTTGCAGTGGGCATAGTGTGGGTGGCACCTGGATCCCCACCCTGGGGACATTCCGGAGGGTTCTGGGATGTGAGGAGGCCAGGGTGAGGTGATGATGCTCTGGAAGAGCACCTGGAGCAGAGGAACATTGGAATATCTGTAGTGCTTGTATATATGAGTGTATATATATACATGTGCACATGTTTTCCAACAAGGGAACACCTGGGAATGGTCCTGGGTGTGCAGCTCTGGTGGATTCTCTGATGTCTGGTACAAGGGTGATGCTCACCAGTCCTCCCTGCTTTCCTTGGAGGCACTATGGGCTTTCTCCTCTCCCATACCATTTATTCCTATATAACTCGTAGAGCTGGGCATCTCTGAAGTCTCTCCACCTTCATAAATTAAAGCCAAGGCAAAAGCCAGATTTGTGTGTTTTGGGACTGCCCTATTCCTCAGCTGAGCCCCAGCCCCAAATACCTTGTACATGGCCAAATCCCAAGCTCCATGAAAACCGTGATTCGCAACGGAAATGTCCCAGGCCGTTTCTGTTGACCAGATGTTTTTACAGGAAGGGGAAGGGAAATGGGATTTGCATTTGTGCTGGTTTCTTTATGGTGTTTTAATGAGATCCAGTACATCCCATAAATTGATGGCACGCTGGGATGAGCTGGGAAGACTCTTTCCGGTGAAAGCCCACAGTGTCTCGGCTCGTCCGTCATTGCCGTGGCTGCGGGAGGAGCAGTATTTTTATCTCTGCTCAGTGTGAGACTGCTCTGACTTCCTTTTTTTCTCTTTTTTTTTTCTCTTTTTTTTTTCTTTCTTTTTTTCCCCTTTCACCTGAATCTGGTTTCTCAGAACTGCCACCTCCTGAGCCAGCAGGTCCTGCACCCGATTTTTGGTGCTTGCAGCTCTGGGTGGCAGCTGTTCCACCACAGCATGGGGGACATCTCAATGTTGTGGTCTCCATCCCCATCCCAGCTCCTCCTGGAGCTGCTTTGTGTCTCCAAGAGTAATTGGAGCTGCTCAGGTGTGGCCTCAGGTGACTCAGATGAGGATTTATGGAGAGGCAGTGGTGAAAGGGGAGCTTTCCTCCCTGGGACACCATGAGAAGGGTTTTGTCAGTGATGGGAAGCATCTCATTGTCCCATCATTGCATCTCTGGTCCAGGGAAGAGCATGTTAGTGTCAGTTGGAATCTCCAGGAGCCTCATCCCTCTCCTGGGATCCTTCTCCTGGCATTTCCAGAGACCACATCCCTCTCCTGGAATCCTTCCCCCTGCATCCTCAAGGATTGCATCCCCCTTCTGGCATTCTTCTCCCTGCATCCCCAGGGTTTGCATTCCTCTCCTGGTATCCTTCTTCTACCATGCTGCGTCTCTCTCATGGCATTCATCTCCTGGCATCTCCAGGGGCTGCATCCTGAGCCAGTTAAAGATATCCCATTAGACCTTTAAAGATCCTTTCCAACCCAAACTGTTCTGTGATTCTATGATCCCTCTCTGAACATCACTCTCCTGGCATTCCCAGGGACTGCATCCCCCTCCTGGCATCTCCAACCTGATCTGGTTGCTGTCCCTGCTCATTGCAGAGAGATTGGACTGGATGGCCTTTAAAGGTCCCTTCCAACCCAAATTCTTCTAGGACTCTGTGATTCTATGATCCCTCTCCCGGCATCCTCAGGGACCACATCGCTCTCCCAGCAACCCCAAGGACCACATCCCTCTCATGGCCTCTACCAAGTTCCACGTCCCTCTCCCGGCATCCTCAGGGAAATTTGCCATGGTGTATGAGCCAGAGGGGTTTGGGTGCCCTGAAATTCCCTTGGGAGAGGCCAAACCTCCCCGGAAGGTGTCTGGAGCTGCACCGAAACCCACGCACAGACTTTCACTGAGAGCAGGGCGGGTGGTGCGTCCCTCGTGCTCCGCTTTCCGCTCGCTGTTCTTCGAAGGCGCCCAGGGCTGGGGCTTTGTGAGATTTTGGTGGTGACTTTTGCTCTATTTTTTCCCCCCTCTCTGTTTTTGGGTATCGCGGAGTGAGGGTGCGCAGGGGGGGGAGGGAGGGGTGGAGGGCGATGAGACAAAGGTTATTTGTCATTTATTAACCACAACTTTTTCCATCCTTGGTCATGCACGGAAAAAACACTTTTAGCAGCGTAACCACAGCGCCGGCGTTAATTGCTGAAGAGCGGAGTTTCTTATTTTGGAAACTGTGTTGCTGGGATGGAGCTCGACAGGGCCTGACTGGGTGTGAGGGTGCTGGATGGACCCCAACCTGTGCTTCCCCGGGTGCTGGGGTTGTGGGGTTTACAGAGATTTTTACATCCTTGTTAACCCCATCCTTTAAAATCCACCCTTTTGGGGGGAGTTGTCCCACAGCTGTGCCCCCCCCAGAACCTCCATCACTGGGATGCTGCTCAGGGTGGAAGCACCACATGAGAAGTGAGGAAAACAATGGGAGATACTGAGCAAATCACAGGAAAAGGGGCTGGAAAAGCACTGAAGGAACGTGTCGCTTCCCCCTGAGCCTCCTGCAGGTGGGGTGTGAAGGGCTGTGGGTGCTACTGGGTGCTGGGTCCCTGCAGCCCATGTGAGATGCCCGGTGGGGGTTTTTGGGTGGTTGTCTCTTTTCTTCTTTCCTTTTTTTTTTTTTTTTCTCTTTTCACGGCCCAGGATGTGGTTGTTTCAAGGCTGAGAGCTGCTTCTTTCAAAGGTAAATATTTATGAGAGCCTGTGCAGGCAGCACAGGGTCTGGAAGGATTCAAGGATTCATCCCAGTGGTGGGGGTTTGGCTGGGATGGACCCTGCTCCTTCCCACCAGGCAGCTGGTCCCGGCTCAAAGTGATGCCCCTGATGAGTGTTGTGATGTTTAATGTTATTTTGGGATTATGTGAAAAACAATCACCAGGCAAGGGGCAGAAACCAAAATACCCATCCAGGGGGAATCGAATGCTTTCATTTGGGCTTTTGAACCTTTTCTATCCTCCTGGGTGATGCAGAACTGCTGCATGATGCAAAACCTCAGGATGATACAAAAATCCCAGGACATTTTTGTGTGGAGCCTGTGGGGTCCATGCAGGACCCCCCACATCCCTTTGGGGCTGGGATTTGGGGTGACTCAGTCCTGGCTGCAGCCAGCTCCTGCTTGCACGCAGACACCTTGTTTACTTTCCATGCTCATTATTTATTCCAGGAAATTATTAAAGCAGCCCACGCTGGAACCGAGCTTGGCTTAAAATAAATAAAAAAAAAAAGCAAACACCAAAGGGCTGGCAAACACCACCGCCTGTTTACAGATCCTGTTTATAGCCCCCATCTTCCTCAGCCCTGCTGTGACATGAACTGCCAGGCTCGCTGGTTTAGGGGGGCTTTGCAGGGTTTTGGGGGGCTTTGCAGTGATTTGGAGAGTTTGAGAGTGTTGGCTCGTTGGTGCAGAGCGTGGAAGTTCGTCAGTGCACGAAGAGGAGCAGTCAGCCCTGGGGAAGGGTGGGGGTTCTGCCTGGAACCCCAAATCCGTCCCCACAGGATTCACCTGGCAGCTCTTCGGGGGTTGTTTTGTAGGTCCCTGGGGTTAATTTGATAAAAAACAGGGGCTCAGTGTGGTGCTGGGGGTCCGGGCTGTGTTTTCTCCCGTGGCCGTTCGCTGGCGCTCGGCAGCCACCCGGGATGGAACAGAAGGAGCTTTGTGTCCCAGCCACCCCTGAGCCAGTGCTGCAGGCGGCACAACAGGGCCCCTTGTCACCAGGAGCACTGTCCCCTTGGGGATGACTCTGTCCCCTGCCACGGCCTTCGGGGATGCTTGGAGACAGGGTGTCTTGGCAACTCCTTTGTGCCTCTGCTGTTCCCTTGAGGATGCTGATGGGGGCTTGGGATGGGCAGAGAGGGGTTTTCGGGAGGTAGCAGATGGGGCCTGGGGGGCTTGAGCTCATAGAGCAGGATCACCTGACCAACAGGGAACACCTCTTGTGTTCCTGTTTAACAGAGGCAGGAAAACTCCTACCTCCAGTTCCCCAAACCCAGAACAGAGGGCCCATGATGGTGCCACTGCGGGCAGCAGGTTTCAGAGTGAACACCCTCTGCCTGCAGAGATGGGAGAGTGTCATCCTGGGGTCACGGGGAGCTGAGCTGGGGGTCCCTGCAGTAGGTGCTGGAGGTGGGAGGACTGAATCAGTGGGATCCCTACATTGGCACAGGACCAGTCCCCTTGGGATCTCCCATGGTGCAAATGCCCAATGAGAAGCATTGGGATTATGTGCTATCAACCCCCTGGAGCACTGGGATTATCCACTGGAGGACAGAGGGATTAGTCATACTGCAGATCCCTGAGGATGGATGCTGGGACTAGCTGTGGTGCAGATTCCTGAGGATGAATAACAGGATTAGCTGTGGTGCAGATCCCTGAGGAGGAACACCAGGATTAGCCATGGTGCAGATCCCTGAGGATGCACACTGGGATTAGCTGTGGTGCAAACACCCAAGGACATGTGCTGGGATTACCTATGGTGCAAAGTCCTCAAGGATGTGTTGGGTTTAACTGTGGTGAAACTCTCAAGAGCAAACACTGGGATTATCTGCCACACAAAATCCCCAAGGATGAATGCTGGGATTACCTGTGGTGCAAACCCCTGAGGACAATGGCTGCTGCAGCAGACACCTTGCACCCTCCAGCGTGATCCTTGGAGCCCTTGCAGCCCCACAGGACCCTGCTGGCTCTCCCTGCTGGCACAATGGGATTTGTTTCCCTTCCTGCTCACCTGGCATTCCCTGGAACAGGGCTGTGCCCCTCTGAGCTCCTGGGAAACTTCACAAAACTCCCCAGGGCTGTAGGCACAGGATGTGGTTTTGTGCCAGCACAGCCTGGCTGCTGTGGATCTTGGTGTCTGTCCGTCTGTCTGTCCCCCACAGCTGGACTGAGCCAGGCCCGGGTGCTGCGGCTCTGGCTGAGGTTTGTCCCTTGCATAAGGGGGACATGGTGGGCTCCGAGATTTACGAGAAGTGACAAATTTCACCCGTATCTGTCGGGGACCTTGCACAAGGACTCAGGCACTTCCCCACCTCCCGTGCATGACTCAGAGTGGAAGCGAGAGAGCCGGCCTGGGGAAATCCCAGAGTGTGGAGGGGCCACAGCAGTGGCTGCTGCATTCCAAGGATTTGCTCTGTACAAACGCGGCCTGATGGCCCAGCCACCATCATCATCATCGTGAGACTGCCATCATCACTGTACCACTGCTGTCATCACTGTGCCGCTGCTGTCATCACTGTGCCACTGTCATCATCACCATCCCACTGCCATTGTCACCACACCACTGTCATCATCACCGTGGCACTGCCATCTTCACTGTGTCACTACCATCATCACCATTCCACTGACATCATCATTGTGACACTGCCATCGTCACCACACCATTGCCATCATGGCTGTGTCACTGCCATCACCATCATGCCACCACCCACATCACTGTGCCACTGCTGTTGTCACCAAAGCGCCACTGTCATTGTCATGCCACTGCCATCATCACTGTGCTGCCACCCTCATCATGGTGCCATTGCTGTCATTGCTGCACCACCACTGTCATCCCTGTGCCACCACTACCTTTGCCAGCAGGGGACTGGGCACTGGCCAAATCCACTGGGAAGGGTGCATGGCTCCAGCTCCCTCCCTTGCAAACCAGCACTGTGGGCAGTGGCAGCATTTTGGGGACCTGGCAAGAATCGGCGGAGCCCGAGGGGTGCCTGGGGGGGCGGTGGCTGCAGCACCCTGGTGGTGCCTGGGCAGTGCTGGTGCCGGTCACACAGAGAGGTACCAGTAGGCCTCTGGGTGTGGGCAGCGTGGCAGTGGGATTTTGGTCTCATTCTTGGAAAACTGGCTGCCTCCCTCCTCATCAGAGCAGAAAAAGCTTCCCAGGCACCCACAGTGTCCCCTGAGCATCCAGACAGGTTGTTCTTCTCATGGTGTCATGGTGAGATTTTTCCTGGCATGTGTGGGCAAGTTGTGAGGAGCTTTGCTGCCAAAAAACCCCATAAACCCAAATAACCTTGTTGGAGAGGTGTAGAGTGATCCGCCATGCCGAGCCACCCTCTGGGCACTGGTTCCCCACCAAAGGCATGCAGAAGGCACTGTGGGGGCTGCTGGGGGGACATCACCAGGAAAGGAGCCGGTGGCACAGGCAGCTCACTGGCACTGTGGCCACTGGCACCACCTAGACACAGAGAGTGCAGAAAGCTGCCGGTGCCGGTGCTGTGGTGAGGGCTGGGACCGGGGTTTGCCAGGAGGAAACGCAGCAGCTCCACGCTGGCACCGCCCGCGCGCAGCTGTGACCTTGTCCTGACCTCCATCCGCGCTCCTGGCACGGCCACAGCGCTGGGCTGGCGTCGGGCTGGCGTCGGGCTCCTTCCTAGCTTTGGCAGGAGCTGGAAAACCCCACTTTCTCCCGGCTGCCCTGCCCTCCCCAGGTGTGTGGTGGCCGTGGGTGCTGTGGTGGCACTGCCTGTGCTGTGCTGGTTATTCCCCTGCTGTGCTGGTGCCGCCCGTGGCACCCCACGGGGATGGCAGGGGTCAGAGATGTTGGGAGATGGAGTGGGGGTGAGGTGTCATGCCTGGGTTTGGCTCCAGTGGGATGCTCAGGAGGGAATTCTGTCTTAGGGGCATTTTCCTCCACCTACCAGTCTGTCCCATGTCACCTGGTGCTGGGAACAGCTCTGGACTGGCTGAAGCTTTGTATTTTTGATCTGTAGAAAAATTCCCTGCAAAGAACAAAAATGCAAATTCTGGTGTATTCCAGTAGATACTGAGAGCTGGTGTGGCTCCTCTGTCCCTATCCTAGGGAACTGTCATGTCCATCGGTGGCCAGATGTCCCCATCAGTGCTCAGCCAATGTCAGCTCCCACAGGGAGAGGAAATTTGGGAGATTCAGGCTGGATCCTGTTGCCTTCAGCTCTGTGAGCTGGAGATTACCTGTGACACACCCCAGGGTGTGTCATGCCCAGTTTGCATACCAGGTGTCAGGACTAGGAATGCCACAGCGATGGCAGATGGCAGCTCAGTTCTGGGGGCTTTGGGAGTGCAGCTTCATGGGGTGTCATGTCCCCAGGTGATTCTGGGAGTTCTGAACCTGGTGCTGGACTTTCCCCCATGTGCACAGGATCCTTTAGGGAGCAGTGGGGTGAAGTCTCCACGTGGGAGCTGATGCTGGTGGGGTTGGAGGCCGAGCTGGGGCAACATCTTGAGCATGCTGAGCATCCTGAGTGCCCCAAGCCAAGCGGCATTGGGGGTTCCCCAGCCCCACAGTGCTGCTGGGGCACCTCTCCTGCCGAGAAGGAGCCCGTGGGTGCTGGGTGAACACATGGTGTGTTGAGTGTGCAGTTTTGGTTACTGAGAAATCCCTTTCCTGGTACCGGCCCCGTAGAACGGGGCATCTTGCGGCGAGCGCGGTGGTTCGGGGAGCGCGGGTACCGTGCCTGTGGTTGGCACTTCTCCGAAGCCAGACTGGCTTTTCGGGCACCGTATCTCTCTGCTGCATCATTTCCTTCTCCCCTCACGCTCCCCATCTGCGCTCCCCATGCCGAGAGACGCAGGGGGCTTCACAGAACTCCCTTTTCCTGGAATTTCACACTTTCCTAAGAAGCCGACCCCAGCACCGTGGTTGGGATGGCGATAAAACCCGCTCGGGGACATGCTGCACGTCACTACCCCTGTGCGGGAAAGCAGCCAGGGTTGGTGATCCTTTCACTTTTCTCCGTGCAGGACTTTGCACGGGGCACGGTTGTGTTCCAAGGACGGCAGAAAAATCAAATTCCTTGAGGATAAAGCACCGGCGCCAGCGCGGCGGCTCACGGCACCCCTGGCCCCGCTGGTGACAGTGATTGCAGCGCAGCACAGCACAGCACAGCTGCAATCACTGTCACCAGCGGGCCTGGAGGTGCCAGAGCCACCGCGGTGTCACCAACCCCGTTGCAATGACGCCGTACACGGGCGACTTCTAAGAACTTTCTTTTTGGTGCAGCTCGGTGCTGATAAGGGCTGATCCCTCTCACGCTGCATTTCCGGCCCCAAAGTACACGAAGTCCTCAGGGGAGAGAGGGAGGGAGGAGGGGGGATGGAAGAAAAAAAAGCACAGCTAGACACAGTTTGGTTGGGTGACCATGGAGAATGTCCAGTGGGGACATTCTTGGGGTCATACAGTTTGTTTGGGGACATAGTGGGTGTGGGTTTGCCATGAGTATCACAAGACTGGAGCAGAATTTGGGCAGTTTGGTGGCAAATGCTATGGTGGGGTGAAGCACCACAACCTGGCATCTGTGTAGGGACAGCGGCTGTGGATTCGAGAGGACCACTGGAGCCAGCAGCCCATGGGATGCTAAAGCTACTGCGTGAATCACAGCCAGCCAAAATTCTAAAAAAAAAAAGCCTAGCACAGGAGGACGAGTGTGCCCAGCCCATGGTGGCACTGCCTGGGCTTTGCTGGGATGCATGGGGTGGCTCTGGCCAAAGGGATGAGCACCACGGGTTGGCTCCATTCCCCAGCACCAGTGCAGGGGTCCCCCAGCAGCTTTCCACCCCCCTGGCACCCCGAGTCAGCCCAGTCCTAGTGGTGGACTGGGTGCCACGTGCTGCAGCCTCCCGGTGGTCAGCGGCTCTCGCTCGCCGTCACACGGGGCGGCAGAGGAACCGAAAGCTGCCGGAGGGGTATTATTAACCTCTCTGGAAGTGTTTGCTCAGCATTCTGTCACGTGCCTGTGTCAGTGCCAAACCTGCCGGAGCGCTCTTGGCACGCCACCGCTGACCCTTGCACCCGTGAGCGGGGTGTTCCCTGCCTGCACCCCACGTTCCCCATCCTCCCTGGAATGCACTGCCATGCTGGGAATCCACTTTTCCCTCCTTTCCTCCACCCATCCCTCCACTGCAGGGTCCTTGGGGCTGCCGAGATGGGTCTGGGTGTCACTTGACCCCGCTGGGGTGCCCTGACAGCAGCTGGGCAGTGCTCTGCAGGGTGTTTCCTTGGTCCCTGGGGTATTTCCTCGCTCCACAGGGTATTTCCATGCTGATGTGGTATTTCCCTGGAGAGCTGGGTATTTCCTTACTGGCTGCTGTGCCTCAGGTGGCTCCCGGTCCTGAGCAGTGGAGTGGGGACAGTGTTTTGAGATGCAGGGGGTGTTGGGGCTCAGCTCAGTCTCCGTGTTCCCTCCACAGGGTTCCAAGCCGAAGCTCCATGTCGCCTGCTCTGCCGTGCAGGAGGTGCGGAGGTGCACCCGCCTCGAGATGCCCGATAACCTCCACACCTTCGTCCTCAAGGTAGGACCTGCTGGAGGGGTCCTACAGCCACCCCCAAGGACTTTCCCACCCTCTGGGGCGCACGTGGCTCCCAAAAGCTCCCGTGCCAAATTTCAGTTCCTCTTCCCATCCCGGGAGGGGATGCACAGGGGGATGTGGTGTGCAGGGTGGGGGATGTCTGTCCCTGCCAGGGTCATGAGCGTGGGTGGGTGGGAGGGGGGGATGCACATCTGTCTCTCTCTGAAGCCCCCTGTCCCTCTCCAATGTCCCCCAGGTCACCAATGCCACCGACATCCTGTTTGAGGCCGGGGATGAGCAGCAGCTCAACTCCTGGACAGCCGAGATCCAGGAGTGTGTGCGCAGGGGGTAAGCGCCCACTGGGTGTCCCTGAGCCTGGGGATGGGGGCAGTGGCTCCATGTCCTCCAACATGAGCTGGCCCCCACCACCAGCACTCAGCTTCTCCTGTCTCCTGCAGGTCTGACACGGGTGACCCCGAGCTCCTGGTGTGCCGGCACCCTGACCCTGCAGCCACCAGCCCCACCACCAGCATCGACCCCCTTGGCCAAGGTGAGCAGTGGGGACACCCAGAGCACCCTGGGGACAGAATATCCCTTGCCAGGGGGTCGCCGTGTCCAGCCATGGCTGGGCTGATTTAGCTTCCCCTTTGGCATGACAGGGGGGCAGAGACAGAGGGCAGGGGGATGGGGGCTGTGGGCAGGGGTCCCCACTTCCCAGGGACACTCATCCCTGTGCCCCAGCAGTGGCGACGCCAGGGGGCCCCGGGGAGGCGGCAGGGCCGAAGATGGAGCAGTTTCTCTCCTCCTGCCCCTGGTTCCACGGGCCCATCTCCCGCGTGAAGGCGGCTCAGCTGGTGCAGCTGGGGGGGCTGGAGGGCCACGGCGTGTTCCTGGTGCGGCAGAGCGAGACACGCCGCGGCGAGTACGTGCTCACCTTCAACTTCCAGGGCAGAGCCAAGGTACGGGCGGGAGAGGGCTGGGATGGGGAGGGGAGTCTCGCAGGAGCCCCTCGGGCAGCCCCCCTGCTGCAGCACAGTCCCTGTCCCACCACATCCCACCCCAGGGAGGTGCTCTCCTGCTCCCTGTCTTGATGCTTGTAGTGGGTTGGTGGCCCCATCCCTGCTCCTGGGGGGCAAAAATCTCCAGGGAATTGCAGGTTGGGGATGCAGCACATCGTGCTACAGCCATTTGTGTCCCCCCACCCCAAATATCCCTCTGTCCCTGCCGTCTGCTCCAGGAGGGAGCGGGTGGGAGGGTAACAGGTCTGTCTCCTCCCTGCAGCACCTGCGGCTGGCGCTGACAGAGCGGGGCCAGTGCCGGGTCCAGCACCTCCGCTTCTCCTCCATCGTGGAGATGCTGCACCACTTCCACCGCTACCCCATCCCGCTGGAGTGCGGCACGGCCTGCGACGTCCGGCTCTCCAGCTACGTCGTGGTCCTGCCCCACTCACAAGGTGTGCAGGGATGGGGAGGTTCCCTGGGGTGCAGGGATGGAGGGTGCCCAGAGCTGGGCCCTTTGTTTGCACACAGAGGGGGGAAGTGGAAGCATCCGGGCAGTGGCACAAAAGGTGACTCCCGAGCTCCCGGCTTCCTCTTTTGAGAAAGGAGAAGCTGCTCCCCATGTCAGCGGGGGGGTCATGGGATGCACCCTACACCCCCACTCACAGCACCCTGACCACCCATCTCCTGCCTCCACCAGCAGCTCCTGGCTCCAGCACCACGGTCCCTCTCCCGCTGCCTGTCCCCGGCTGGAGCCCCGAGTTCAGCCTCGCCCCTGCCGGCTCCTCCTGCCCCCACGGTGCCGACGAGGCCCCCCCAGGCCCCCCTTCAGAGCAGATCTTCCACCTGGTGCCGCCGCCGGCCGAGCTGGCGCAGAGCCTGCGCCCCAGCAGGATCCCCCCGGCCCCCAGGCCCCGGCCCCGCGAGTCGGACTACGAGGTGGAGGCACCGGGCCGGGGCCACGTCCGTGCCATCGACAACCAGTACACACCACTCTGACTGGCACCACGCCAGCACTGGGATGCACTTTTGGGTGGAGAAATCCTAGAGACCTTCTGGGAATCCATCCAGAGAAAGAATGTACCTGTTTCTTCCTTCTGGTTAGGGATGATTATTTTATTTTCGCAAGGAAGGGGGTAATTTTTCACTCCTGTATGGGTGTGCTCCCTCTCGTTGGCCTGTTAAAGGGCCTTTTATTGTTATTTTTGTTGTTATTCTCAAAGCTTTCTCATTACTGTTTACACACCGCTCGTGCCTGTGCCCCATGTGCCGAGCGCCGCGACGCCGAGCTCGGCCTCCCGCCTGTCCCAGCGAAGGAACCAGGGTCTGTGTTACACACACAGAATCGGAGAAAGGTAAAAAAAACCCCAGGAAACCAAGAAAAAAAGGATTATAAATTCATTGACAAGTTGCTGCTCCGGGCCCTGTCCTCCTGCCCCAACACGTGCTGCCGCTGCCAAACCCACCAGCAAAGCCCGACCTGAGCTGAGCTCCTGCGACGGGCGCGAGCAGGGTTTGGGCTTTATTTTTAGATAAGGCAAAAACTGGCTTTTCTTGCACTTCTTTTTTAACCCAGCACAGCCAGAGTCACTCCCTGCACCAGCCAGGGGAATGCTCACCTCGCTTGCCCAGCTAATTGAGACGTGAACACTAATTGCTCCATCCTTAATCGTGTCACCAGCTGAGAACTAACACAGAGACTGACAGCAAACCATTCCTGCTGGTGATGGAGGGGCTTTATCCCAGTGATGGAGACATTTTATCCCAGTCACTGAGACATTTTATCCCAGTGATGGGCACATTTTATCCCAGTGGTGGAATCATTTTATCCTGATGTTGGAACTGTTTTATCCTGGTGATGGAACCGTTTTATCCCAGTGATGAAACTGTTCTACCCCAGTGATGGAACCGCTCTATCCCGGTGATTGGAAGCATTTTAGGCACAAATTTGAAGTCAGTTTTTCCCCCAAATGTTTTCTCACCTCACCAGCTCAGCACACCCTGCTGTCACTTGCCTTTTCCCCCCCAAAACACTGTGTCACCAAGAATTTGGTGGTATTTAAAGCTACACAGGCAAGGGGGGGTTCCTTGGACACCTCCTCACCTGGAGGAAAAACCTATCCCAGCAAATCCCTGGGTGTCAAGATCCCCTGATCCCCAATCTCCGCTGCTGTTTCCAAGCCCTGGTGCTGCTTCACCTGCTGGGGCCTGGGGCAGCCGTAGGAGAGGAACCACTTCTTGGAAGCTGCCGTTATTTTAAGAATGAGGAAGGGCTGGAGCTGTTGCAACACCCGGGGGGGTGATGTTCACAGCATTCAACTTCCAGATTTCCCAGCGTAGCCCCCGGGATTTCAGCTGCAGAACTTGCCTTGAGATTGATTTCCAGAAAGCTTTTTCCTTGAAATTGCAGTACAGGTGGGAGCCCTCAGGAGCATTAACATTTAGGAATTAATTTGAAAACAAGCGAACACAAAGCCTTGTTGGGCTGAGCTAGGGAATTTCACAAAAATCCAGCCTCTAGGCCGGGCTTTGCCGTGAAGCCAGTGCTTGGTGAGCCCAGTTGGTAGCCAAAGCCTGAGGAGCCAAGGTCAGGAGCTGAAGGGCAAATCCCAGTGCTGTGGGGCAAGGCCAAAATATCCAGGGTCAAAAACAGCTCAGGGAATGGCTGTGAGAGCAAATCTGGGTTTACAAGTCACAGTCAAAGGATGACACTGGGAGAAACAGGAACCATCAGCCTGAGAAACCATTTAGGATTTGCATTTTATGCCTCCCCATCACTTGCTCCAGCTCTCTCCTGGGTTTTGTGCATTTAGAGCAGGCAAAGGCTTTTTCTCCTCCTTTCTCTTGAAAACAGGTGCACAGGGAGGAATCCTACTTTTCCATGGGGATCAGCATTCCCAGCACTCAGCACATGCTGTCACACACTCACTCCTGAAACCAGAGCACTAAGAGTGAATTGCACTGGTCCAGCTCCTCCAGCACTGCCAGAGGCTGATGGGGAAACAAAGGCAGCCCTGTCCTCCTGGAGCTCCTCAGCTGTATCCGCATCCCATTTTCCTGCCTGGAGCAGCACAAAGGCTGCATCCAGTGGCAGGAGCACATCTCTGAGCTGGTTTGTGCCAGGCAAGTCAGCTCCCTCCATCACTAATAAATAACTCCCCGTGGTCTGTGTTTGCGGGGATGGGGAAGGGAAGGGGAGGAATTACACACAAGTTATCTCCTTTCCTTGCTAAGTGCTTGGTTCCCAAAGCCTTGGAAAACACATACACATGCTAAATCTTGCTAAGATTCCTGATTTTAGTCCCACCGAGCACCAGCAATCTGTGTTCAAAGGGGTTTTTCCCCCCAGAAATGTGGTTGCCTCGCCTGAATCTCCCTACATCTGCAAAGAAAGGATGGACTGGGAAAAGGGATCACTCTTTACAGCCAGTGCAGCCCTTGCCAGATGAATCCACATAGATCCCTGCCAGATCAATCAGATGCTGCTGGGGTGGGTTGTTTTGGCATTCCAGGGCTTATTGTTCCAGTGCCAGAACCGTAACATGCGTGTGCATGTGGTATTTTTAACCTGCAGTTTAATTGCAAGGGGTTTCTCTGCAGCTGAAATGGAAATTGCTGTGCTTGATTACCAAAATATATGTTGGGTTCATTGTCACCCCAGCACCTGCTTCCCCCGTGCAAACAAACTCCTGTTCTTCCCACCCGTGAGCAGTGGGAAAGTCACTCTGATTATTTCATAGTTATATCCATCCCAGAACTCACCAACGAGGGAGCCAAAGGTTTTCCAGCCCTCCCACCTCTGTCATCTCCCCATCTCAGACTCACTGTGGTCTGGACCCAGCTGCACCAGGACCTCAAGTGATTTTGGGGTTATTTCCCAAGCTCCTGGGGACCGAGTTTGACATCCCATTTCTCCTAGAAAGCATCTGGTTTGTGACACGGGTCAGAGCCCGACATGCAGTCCCACCTCTGCTCCTGCCAGCATGTTCCTCCAGCCCACAAGGCACCCAATCCTTGATTAGAGCAGTGGGCAAAGAGCATTAACCATTCCATCCTATGCAATGTAAGCAACTTGCAGGAATCTTTATAATCTTGGGACTTGGGAGAAGATAAGGCTGAGCAGGTTTAGTTCCTCAGCCCATGTGGGCTTTTATTGGTGTTTATGAAGTCTCAGTGTTGAGTTTTGGGAGGAGGGGAAGCCAAGGGAAGAGCCCCCAGATGGCTCCACACAGGTACAGCCCCTTCTGAAACAGAAGTCAGGTGTGACCCCAGTTGTGCCTTGGCCCTGGAGATGGAACATGAGTTTGGATCCAACCTAACTAAGCCATGACCCACAGCAGCGGCTCTGGAGGCCCTTCCTGGTGGCCTCTCCCAGGAGAGGCTGTTTGGGGTGCGAACCCCATTTCATCCAGCTACTCAGGGCAGGTTTTGGCAATAAAGATGCAAACCAGGGCAGGTTTTGGCAATAAAGACGCAACCAGGCAGTGCCTTCTCACTGTGGGACAGCAGAGACCTGGCTTAGGGCATAACCCAAGCCTTGGGTCCAGCCACAACTCCTCCCCCTCATCTTCATCTTCATAAACCACTTGCTATTTGCTGACAGAACCCCCTGCTCTGTGGCTTCTTCATGTCCTTGTGGGTGTCAGGTTCTGCAGAAGTCCATGACCTAAAGCATTATTTGACGTCTCCCTCCCTCCCACATCCCAGCACCAGCAGGTACCAAACACTGACACCTCCACTCCTCACCTCACTGAAACTATTTTGGGGCAAAGTTTATAGGAAGAGATCCGGGGATAAGCCAAAGCTTCTCCTTTCTAATCTGGACCCCCAAACGCTGGTATTACCAGTATTCCAAATTTTAATTTTAGTTTGTTTGATCCAAACAGCCCCAACCTTCACCAGGACTCAGCCTTCAGCAGGACGATTAAAGCCAACATTTTGTTGGGACTTTATTAATTTGAAAGTTCTACTTTTCACTGGCACAGAAAAGTTCTTCTTGTATAGTAATTTTTTCTACATATTGTTTCTGTATGTACTGTACAAGTAACTTATTCTTGAATAATGCAATTTTACCGTAATATAAAAAAAAAATCTGCTCTTAATAAACTGTTTTTAGAACTCGTTTCTCACTTTTAGTCTTTAGTCTGATTCTCTCCAGGTGCCTGGATGCTGTTTTAGTAGGTACTGGGTGCTAAAAGTCAGAAATGTTCCCTAGACATGGAAAAAGAAGCCAAGAGCCTGTGCCAACAGACTGATTGAAGGAGTCTCGTCCCAAATGACAGTGATGGTCCGTGGCTTTGATTCCCACCTGATCAGGAATTTGGTACATTTTTCTGCTGTGTTGACCTGGAAGGGTTCAGAGAGGAGCTTGTACAGTTGATTTGTTCTGCCATGAAGTGCAGCTGTTCTACAACCCAGTTTAACCAGCACCACTTTGGTTCGTCCCCACAGGACACCACACAGGGGTCAGGAGGACACAGCACTTTGAGTCTGTCACATCTTTTTACCAGGCATTTTTCTAGGGAATTCTTACCCTGATTCCTTCCTTTCCTTCTCCAGTAGCACCACCGACTTGTATTATTTTATCACCTTAAACTGTGTAGTTTTTATCACCTCAAGGCCCAGCTGGGACATCTCTGGTGACACCACCCAGAGCGGAGGCACCAGGGAATCCACTTGAACACAAAACCTTGTTAAAAAACTGCTGAACTTGTGCTTTTCAAACCTTTCACTCGTCTTTGCAATGCCCCACGAGTGGCTCTGGATTCAGAACATGACAGACCCCGGGCAAAGCTCAGCTGGAGACCACAGTACAGCCAGAGACTGGTAAATCAAGACACAAACACCGAGGAGGGTCAGTTTTTAAAACTTTTTTTATTTTTTAATTTTTTTTTTAAGTTTTTATTTTATATTATCTACAAAGTAAAAGTTTTCTTAACTTAAAAGTTACATCACTGTCTCACGATAGTGATTCTCTCATCAAACGTGATTTATAAATAATAACTCATCCGTTTGACGATTAGAATTTTTTTTTCTTTTACTGAACCTGTTTCAAGTTTAGTTAGAAGTAAAAGGGATCTCCAAGTCTTGATTTTTAGTGATAATAGCAGCAAGAATCACTCTTGTTACTTCTTTTGCTAGCTGACGAGTTCATAACTTTGAAGGGTCATTAAAAAATAAATAACTTCCAGTTTTCAGCAAGCAGAGTTGGGGCACTTGCAGGACTCAGATACAGTGCATGGAATTATGGAATAGCCCACAAGTTCCTAAATGCCTCTACTCAGTCCGAATCTCTCCCACTGCAAGATGAACTGTTAGCATTCCTAGTGGATGTTACAAGAAATCAAATTTTTTTTTTTTTTTAAACAAAATAAAATGAAATTCTAGTTTTCTGTGCTTCCAGTTGGCAGAAGCAGTAGAAGGAGGGTATTTGGCCTACAAAAGGTATCCAGCCTTTCAGTTATTCCAGATGAGCCTTACAACTGCTGTTGGTGGTGGGCTTGTACTGTAAAAAAAAAGTTCAAATGTAAATAATAAATTGGCAAGCCACACAACAGTTTGCTAGTAAAGTGGTCACAGGACAACTACTGAGCTCAACTTTCTTTTATTTTTATTTTTTTCTCTTTTTTTCTTTTATTTTTTTAGAGAACAAACCAAAACCCTGCACATCAAGATGTCCTTTGGATGGTTTTATTTTTCCCCTGCCTAAGCCCTCAGAAAGCATTTTTCTGCTCACACATTCCCCAAAAAACAACATCACTACAGGAATTTTGAGGCTGTTTGAACACGAATAATCAAAGAAACCCAAATCAGGTTAAATTTTAAGTGGAAAAAAGTCATACAGCACCTACTTTTCCCAAAAATAAAGTTGCAGAATGTTACTCTGTATTAAAGTTTAGCTTTCAGCTGTCACTGAAATTAGCAGTCACTTTATTAGCAGTCACTTTCTCAGCAGTCTAACAGCCCTAAACCAAAACCATTTTCACTCCCATCCTCGACACCGAACACTTTATATTAATAAAACCTTTAATTGTTATAAACACACGGCAACACCACGGCAAACCCTGGCACAACTCAGTCCCACAGCATCTCCCAGCTCCCCATTCCTCCACTCCAGCTGGAGGAAAACTCCCTAAATCAGGTAAACCTATCTAGGCTGGCAACAGGCTGGCAAATACGAACTGCTCTACAAGGACATCTTAAGGTCGGGGTTTGTTTGGTTTTTTTCGTCTTTTTTTTTTTTTTTTTCCCCCAAATCTGGTCTGTCCCAGTCCTGATCCTCCGCCCTGGCTCAGTTTAGGGTGCAGGTGTCCCGGGCACACACTCCTCACCTGAAGGGTGCGTCATATAGGGGAAATGTGTTGTTGTCGAGACGGGAATGGGCTGTAGTGCACTTTGAGCGAGGGCGGCTTGGGGACCACCGGGAGGCTGTGTCGTCATTAGCATCATTGGAGCATGGGCAGTTGGGTGAGAAGGAACCATTCCTGACTGTACATGAGCCTGAAACAAAGAGCTCTTTAGTATCATGGTCACAAGGAGGCAGCAACTCCTGGCCACATGACTGGCGAAAGTTTTCTCTCCGGTTGAGAAAATCCAGAGGTTTATACTCCGTTAGGGATTAAGGCAGGTTTGAACATAAAAAAAGGAATAACAACAAAAAGGAAAAATAATAATTGAAAAAGGGCTCGAATTCTTAGTGCTGGCTCGGAGTCACAATCTCAGTTTTAGCCATTTTGCCAGTGTTTAACAGGGGAATATTAAAAAAAAGAAAAACAAAACAATTCAGCAACAAATCTTCCAAACATTTCTGTTAGTCACCTACATCAAAGCACTTCCTAGAGGGTACAGACAGGAACTGCACAGGCACTGGGAGTCTGGCATCCCTTCCCCAGCTCTCCTTACACAACCCCACATTCCCTCCTGGCTCCCTGCCCTGGGTACCTCCCTCTCCTCTCCAGTGACCTGTGCTCACACATTGTTCAGCAAAGTCCTTCTGAGAGGAGTGATTTCATCCCTTTGTTCTGGTTCCAGTTCAGTTCATCACAGTTCTTGTGTGATCTGAGCAACCAGGGCTAAGTCTCAGCAGAAAAAGGAGATTAATTCTTCCAATGGCTGACCACCTCTGGCAAGCAAGTTCAGGAACTTGGTGGGTTCTTTAGCTCAGAGCAGTTCATGACTCTAAAGTCATTAATTTTTTAGGTTAAAAACCTAGTAAGCACTAGTTTCTTAAAAGCACAAAATACTATGGAACTCAGAGCTCTCAGTGGATCTCTCTCAGGGGAATAAAAAGCCCCCAAAACCACCATTTGTACCTAAGGTTTGCTTTGTCCTTCTACCATATCCCAGAACTGCAGCCTCACAAGTCTCCCATGCCAGTAAAGACAGATAGCAGGTAGTGGCCAGAATTTTATTTCTTAAAGACAAAAGGGTTACTTGACTCATCACAGACATTCCTCAAACTCTTTTATCAGATTCGCACGTGTTAGTAGCACTCCAGGAGCCTTTAAAGGCAGGAACTGCAATTCAAATCTCACTCTTGCTCTAAAAAAAGGTTTAGAAGATCAGGCTGTGGAACAGAAATACCTCCCAGGACTGGCTCCACGTTGACTTTGACAAACATGCTATTGGAGGAGCATCATTATAGAGAAGCTATTCATGGAGCAGCTGGAGTCAAGACACACAGTGGGTAAAATTTTTCTGCTGTGGCTCGAACACTTTGCAAATTGGCAGCTGACAGAACTCTGTAATGAATTTTAAAAGTACTGGTTCTCAAGTGAGATATCTACCAGCTCAAGAGTCATCTGACAACCTACAGGGAAATTGGATTGATCCCCTGTGTTGGCCTGACTGGAATTCTTACCACGTGGTGTTTCAGGATGGTGTTTAGAAGCTGGAAATGAGGCTGATAAGAAACTGTACAATCCAGTGATTGGTTTCCCCACGATGGAATAATTACATGCATTTAAATTTCTGACTGAACTGTAGTTATTCCTTCACTAGAGATCTTTAGAGGGAACTACTTCATTGGGAAAGTCAATTAGTTTGGTGTAAATATCACAGATTATAGATTGTAGTTTTCGTTCTTAAAAAAATCACAGAAGAGACTGCAGCAGTTAAAATCAAGGGCAAGGCAGGATTTGTCTGTGATTGCTAAAAATCCTGCCTGAGCAGGCAGCTCTGACTCAAAGTTGCATCTGATATGCTTAATGTGGTTTGGATAAGTGCTTGGCACACAGAAAGGAAGGCAGTGGTCACATCCTGCATCCATGGGCCTGGCCATGGCGTGTACAGCACATTTCAGGTACAGGTTTACCTTGACATGTCCTTGAACTAAACACGTTTCATGTTTCAAGGCAAGACACTGAACGTGTCCCTAAGCCAAGACCCTGCTGAGAAGCTCCACACACAACCCGGGCATTCACAGCAGTGCCATCACACCAGAGCAGAGCAGGAGTCTTGTTTCTGGCAGAAACCAGAGCCTGGAAGGACGTGGCAAGACTACCAAGTTTGGACATCCTCTCCTCATCCTCCCCCAAAAAAGCAGAGAAATTAAAAGCCTAAAAGAATCAAAAAGCTAAACACTCAACATAAGTAAAACAATTCCTAAATAACTATTAATTTACTGGCTTAACTGACTGTCCCAGGGACCAAAGCAAAGGTTTTACCAGAATTCTGTATGGGATTGGACACCCGTTGGACAAACCTCCCTAATCACAGTCAGCCAGCACATCCCAAACTATTGATAACCTGCATGAGAAGGCAGAAGCCAGACACCAAGTTCTTGGTCTGAAGAAGAAATTCTGCAGGCAAATTACTGCTTTAACTGTCCATTCCTTGACAAAGGACACTAGATCCAGGAGATTTAGTGAACATCAGGACATCTCTGCAACATTGCTTTACACAGAGCTCTCGATGAATCAACCATGTGCTTCCCCTCCCAAATCTTTTTTTTTTTTCTTAGTAAGCTGGCCACAAAAGAGAGCAGTTAGAGAAGGAGATTTCTGATTCTGAATCAAGGACTGTCATTAAGTTGCTCAGCAATCTTTGGGGATCTTCTGCATAAGCAGTTCATTTAGAACCACACACAGACACACACATGCAGGGTTTTCCTTCTGCAAGGATTGTCCTGCAGTCCCCTGAACTGAACCTCACCTCCCCCCCACTGCAGTGCCTTGCTATTCCCTAATAATCTGTGTAATATCCTTTTCTGAATGTACCCGGATAAATTTGCCCACAATGCAGAGCCTAAAACTGCCACCAAAAGCAGCAATTCAGCCTTCCTGCACTCAGCTCTCCAACCTTTCTGTATGCCAGCTCTTCCTGGGATCATGCACCTGAGCAGTGAACTGTTTTTCCAAGAAACAGCCTAAAATGGGGGGTAGGGGAGGCACATTTCATGAATTGTGTCCCCAGTCTGGTTTGCTGCATGGCCAAACAGTCCTGTGAGCAGGATGGTGGGGCAGGGACAAGGATGGGAGCCAGGAACTGGGAATGGAGCTCAATTTATTTCAGTAGCAGTGCCAGCTTAAGATGTCTTCATTAAACTACAGTTGCAGATGCACTAGGTGTTGGAAGCTGAGGTCCAAACATCTTGTCAAACTCTAAATAAAGGCAATGTACAGACAAGAAACCTAAATAACAATAACAGGTAAGTCTGTGCTGAGAGGTGACAGAATGGAAATCACTTCAGCAGGCCCGACTTTTGTCCTAATCTTTGTGGCATTAAGACATTTAAGTCTTGAAGGTTGTTAAACTGTGTTTACCTGGGGGACATGGGCCATGTGTGGCGGATTGGTATATGCAGGTTGAACATGGGAGGGATGAATGGTGAAGACTGTTTGTTGTGCTGTAGGAAAACTATTTTGTGGAGACTGCGTGTTGGAGCCTGGCGTCATGGAAGGAGGGGTTGGAGCTAGACCTGCGTGGTAAATCGCCGACTGCTGCTGGGGGTTGGCCAGGTGGAGTGCCTGGGCAGCCTGGTGCTGGTGGTGCTGCAAAAAAACACAGGAGAGCACTCATGTTATGCCCCAGAAATCAGACAAATCTATCCTGTCAACTACCACGAGAAAGGGGTGCAAAACTGCTCTCAGTATCGGGGCGAATCTAAGGATCACCACGCCTCTGGAAGTGAGGAAACCACACCCATGGTCGTGAGGAAGCTCATTTCAATCCCACCAGGCTCTTTTCAATCCCACCACGTGGCACATCAAACTTGAGTCTGGATGTGCCACGACTGTGCAAGTGCAGAGCTCCCTCCTCCCTCAGCCTGGTGCTCAGAATAGAGTTGGTTCTTTATTCTCCAGTTTGATCACTTGTGTTAGAATTGCTCAAATGGAAATGTAAGTGCTGCTTTAGAACAATTAATAATTAATTTAAAAAGCTGTTTCAGGGGAAATTAGACATGACTTTGGTTGATTCAGAAGGTATTCAAGTGAGTTAGTCTTGAGAAAAAACAGTGATGTCAGAGTGAATGAGGGTTGTCTTCAAGACTTGCAGTTAATAGTGAGGCTGTCAGAGGATATGGGCCATGCATTACTCTAGAGAACTGCTGAGCACAAAAACCTCTGATTTTTAAGGAGGGTAAGAAAAAATGTGGGCATTGGGTGGATGTGGCACTCAGGGACATGGTTTAGTGGTGGACTTGCCAGTGCTGGGTTAATGGTCGGACTTGATGGTCTCAGAGGTCTTTTCCAACCCAAACAATCCTGGAATTCTGGGATTCTCCTTGCACTAGGAAGTCATGTGAGCAAGAGTCTGGCAAACAGAACCCAGACTGCTGGGTACAAGGAGAACCTGCAGCCATGGAACTGGATGTGCCTCACAGCTGCTCAGTTATTCCCAGCAGGAATTAAGGAATGCAGCACTACCACAAGGACCATTTTGTTTTCAGCTGTTTGTCTTTGACAAAATACAACCAAACACTTCTCAGCATTTATCTACTATTTCCACTCCACTCATATCAAAGCACTGACATAATTATGATCATTCCTTAATCCCAACACGGATCAAGCTATACCTAATCCCTGTGAAGAGGGAGGACTCTGAACTGCTCCATCCTACCCTTTTTCCCTCTCAAAAATATCAACGTATTTACATCAAGCTGCAATTCCCTCCAGCAGAGCATTAATTTAAATACAATTAAACACAATTTCAAGCCATTCAGTCCTGTTTGAGCCTGTTACCTGCACGGGGCTGGGAGCAGGGTGGCTTCCAGCATGTTGGCTTTGCTGCTGGCCAGTTGGTGTGGCAGAAGGCTGAGGATGAGGAGGATGCGGATGCAGGGTAGCATTAGGGTGGGCATACTGCTGAGCAAGTGAGCCAGTGGAAACTAGGATGAAAAAGAAGGATATTTAACACCAGATATAGGACAGGCACCTCATCAAGTCACCACCTGCAGTTGAGGATTTCACTACAGCTCAAACAGATTGTAAATATACTCCCCTCCCCCTTCTAAAAAAAATATTTATCTTGCAAATAGCTGAGGATCTTACCTTGCTTTTGTGTAGTTTGGTTTGGCAGGAAAGTCTATAAATAACCATAATTAGACAGTTCATCTTCCCTAGTTTGACAATGTAACAGATACTACATAGAGAAAAGCAGCATTTCATCTTTTGCTTTGTCAAACAGACCAGTTTCAAAGATCAAATTTATAATTTTCATACAATTTAGGATTTCCTGAAACATACTTTTCAAAGGTGTTATGAGCCATTTTTATTTCCACCATCCAAAAAAAGTCTTTGGCCTTATACCTGGCTAACCTCACCATGCTACTCTTCTGGAAATTGCTCATAAAGTACAAACTCTGTGCTTGAGAGCTCCAGAGACATCCAGAAAACACATCACAGCTGAGAAAACTGAGGCTGCTCGAGCATCAAACCTTTGTTGAAGCCAGTTTCTCATACTAAAATAACACATCTTGCCTCTGCCCTCAGGGCCAATCAGTCTGTTCTGGATCAGCACCATCCCGGGAGCTTCTAACACTGCCATGGAATTCTTCATTCCTTGAAACAGTAGCAAATAAGGTACAAAATTCCCAAAAAGGAAGAAACTGAACGACACAAAACTTTCACCCCAGTGAAGCCACACGTGTTGCCACGGTCGTGCCAGTCTCCAACAACAAACCAGCAGCAACAAGTTCCTCCCTGGATCCTGCTCTGTTCTGCTCCAAAACAGGCCACACTAAATTGTAGTTTTTTGAACTTCTGAGGGAATCCAAGGAAGTATGAAAAGCCATGATGACAGCAAGCGTTCCTTTAAACACAAAGGATGCAACAGGAGAGCAAGATCCTAAAAAAAATGAAGATGTTTTCTCTATTTCTTTTACATCTTGTGCAACAACCAGTCCGTGTTTGCAGCTACACTTCAGCGTGTGACAGTGGGCACTGATCCCTCCAATGTCACAGCCTGAAAAGACCAAGGCTAGTTTTGTTAACAATACTGAGAAAAAAGTCAAAGAAAACCATCAACCTGCTCCTGAATTTTCCCTGCAACTGCTTCTTATTTCCTTTAGTACCTTTTGGTTGTTCTGAAGTTAACTAATGATGACTGTCTATGGGTTACAGCTTTTTTTCATGGGGTTTGTATTCTATGAGAACTTGATGGCCAGTGAAGCACCTTTAAGCAGGGATAGCTTTTCCAGTGGGGTTTTCTTGCCCTAATAAACAAATCTGAAAATCAGGGCACAGGGAGAAACTCCCCAAGTGCAACCCCCTGTCCCAGGTATTCCCGGTGGGCGAGGTGAGTGACCTCCCTCCTGCAGGGAATTTCTGAAGAGCTTCACTGTACTGGGCTCTAAGTTCATAACAACCAGAACTGTCTGGGTGCAGACAAAGGATGAAAGACAAGATGGATGGAAAAAATGGACTAAAATGTAGCTGCATCTGAAAGCACAACAGTATCCAGCACAAGCAAGCCTCGAACTGCTCTGTCACAGCCCTGACACTCCACCCTGTGCAAATACCTATTTTCCTCCAGTCTGCCTTGCTATAATTCTTACAAATCCTAGTTCTAACAAATTCAAATTCACCAGAATATATACAGACAGTATCTTTTTGCCTAACTGAGATTTTTCTCCCCGGTACAGTGCATTAGGAAGGCTCCTCCTTCAGAAAATAACTGCCTGCCACATTTAACTTAATCCCTTGAAAGCTCTATTAAATCTTCACTGAGCAAATGGCCCAACAGTGATGTGCAGTTTCAGGCTATTAATGCAGATGAACTCAATTCCTGCAGACTGGAGCTGATTCTAAAATACTTATCCAAGTGTACAAGCACAGTCATACACTCTGAGCATTTCTGATTGAGAGAGGGTTTCAAAAACACCTCAATATTTTCTAAGCACACTGTCAAAACTGCAGGATCTTCTGCCACAGCACTTTGTTATGCTTTAAATCCAAGTATTTTTAGTTTTTCCTATCACTACTAAAATGTATTTTGCAGCAGCATCCCCACCATGCTCCTACTTGACTTTCAGACATCTCTCCTTACAATAACATGAAAATTATCAATGACAACACTGATCATTTTTACAATATGAAGTTTATGGCTTCCTGCAGGAGGAAAATATCTCAACCTCGTTATTATACACACTCTGAAGAAGGCCAGAAGTTATTATCTCTGTCAAAGTGATAGAAATAAATGCAAGGAGAGATTACTTGCTTGCCAAAGGGCACGTTACACCAGCAATCCTCCCACCGCCTGAGCTACAGAGCTGACTGCAAATTAACTCCAACTCCATTCAAGAGGCTTTAAAATGTAGATGAAATTTAATTCCAAGTTGTAAGATATTCAAGCCTTCCCACATTGCTTGTTAAGAGCCCCTGAAATAACGTGGGGCTCCCTTAAACCATTTGTGCAATTCATCTTTCAGTCCTTTATAGCCAAGAGAATAATAAACCCAGTTATTCTGAACTGGATACATTCTACAATAAAACTGCACAAGGAGGAATTTCTCTCTCAAGAAACCAGTTAAAGCAAGGAACAGCACCCTGAAGAATAGATGTAAAGCAGGAGGAGGATCAAGTTTTTGTCACAGTGGCAGCTCTTCCATAACCACCTAATATTTCATCCCCAGCTTTGCATTTGAAGCACCACATTTCTTATACTGAAGAATATTTATTTCCCTAATTTCTCTTCTACCCCATTTTGTCTTTAACAGATGACTCTAATAACCGAACTTGTCAAGCTTAAAACCACTTCAGATGCTGCTGCAAATGATGTTTTAATAGTGATATTAAAAGTGCCTTTCAAAACTGTTATTTGAGCCCTTCTTTAAATCCTGTACAGACACTGCAAACAAACCAAGAACAGGCTGAGTGGCACCAGGTCTGAAATGCATTCACAGATCTCTGGTAGTTCAAAACCAGAGTTCAAACTGCAATTCCAGCAGTGTAAGGGTTATTCCATGTTTAGCAAGTAACAGTTCTTGGCAAGCCCATGAAATCTCTGAGACCAGCAGGGCTGGGGAAGGAGTCCTGTAAAAGTCATGACAAATTCACCTGCTCAGCCAGAACTGAACTGTCACTGGGACTTTAAAAAAGAATTTCTGCCTGGTCATCCAAACAGCTCACTGCACATATGAAACAGCAAACAAGACAAGATAGGAGGTGAAAAAAAAAAAATTAAAAAATTAATAACCAATTATCCAATGTTTTCCCCCAATTGTCAGCATTTTGGAGATTTTTCAAATGGCCATCCAGTATCCAAGAAAGTGCTGAGAAAGCTCTTGGAAGGGTCAAACCAGCTCCTTGCAAGTCACCTCAGTCATTCCAGCACAAATACACTGGTTTTCTCACCCTTTATGCCTAAATACCTCTCCTTGGGCTGACCTGCTTCGCTTCTGCACCTTTTTAATCAAGTTGGTTCCTAAACTGAAGTATTTCCCTGCACTAACCTTGCAGGGACAGTGAGGGAAAGCGATTCAAGCATGGAATGGGAAATAATACCACATGGATTAATTACTGAATTCAGCTCTAACAAGTGCATCCATTTCTCTGAGAGGCAAACAAGAAGTAGAGTCAGCCACAGAACCCACAGGTGGAGCTGAAATCAAGAGAGGTCAGAGCAGCAGAAATCAGGCAGAACTCCCAGCTACAAGGGTATATGAAAACCACATCATGTAATTTTCTTTTTTCCTGGTAGGAATTTCAGTGGTGCCAATGGTGGTCAGCGCTGGTCATGGTCCAAAGATGCACTGAAGAGCCTATTTTCAAGAACTGAGCAGTGAAAAAACTTCCAAACTATTGCCAGAGCCAGTAAGATGGTGAGGATAACTACATTTAAAAGACCTGAATGGTAGGAAGCAAAGAAATAGCAAATGTTTCTTTCACAATACAAACAATTCAAGAAGTCATTTTACACAGGTAGAGTGGACTCCAAAGATTAGCCATGAAAGGAACGAGCTGATTCAAGTGATTTCAGTGCACCAAACCAAGAGCCAAGAACACAGGACAGGTCAGCACCTCCAGCCCCTGCTCAGGCAGAACATTTTGGCACAACAAACACAGGAAGTCTGTTCCAGAAGAGACTTTTGGAGAACAAGGGGATTTTATCACATCCCTCTTGTATGAGCTGCTGCAAAAAACCCAGAAGAGATCCTGGCATGGGCTGATGGACTTGCAGACAGACACAGCAACAAGTCTCACAGAAGGACAGGAGCAGGGACAAAACACCCTGGGACTGCAGGTCCTCCTTTACCATGTGTTCAGTGACAGTTCATCCTGCAAACACTCCCCCCCCAAATCCAGCCCCCTCAAAGCTGATGATGGACACCAACACACAAGGCAGTGTTTTATAGTTATCAGCCTTTCCCAGGACACACACTGAGTCTGGATTAGCTGGATCAGTCTGCTGGGAGAACATCAGCCCCTCTCCCATTGCTGACAGTGATTTAGGTCAGCAAAGCCTCACCTGAGCCAGGAAACATCACTGCTCATGTTCATCTGCCCAGGAGGAGGTGCCTCAGCAAGGAGAACTCCTCTTGTCACTGTCACACAGTCATGACAAAGTTGTTCCCAGCACTCCTGCACTGGCAGCTCTATAGAAAATTTTCTTCACCTCAGCTGCAACCAGAGTTATTTCCTCTCAGGGGCTCAGGACTTGAGCCACAGCTTTTTAAAGAGATGAGGCATAAGATACTTCTCCTTTTGGGAAGCTGATGTTTAAAAATCAGAAGCTATAGAATCACAGAGTGGTTTGAGTTGGAAGGGACCTTAAAGGCCATCCAGTCTCACCCCCTTCCACTAGCCCAGGTTGCTCCAAGCCCTGTCCAACCTGGCGTTGGACACTGAGAGGAATGGGGCAGCCACAGCTTCTCTGGGCAACCTGTGCCAGGGCCTCACCACCCTCACAGCCAAGAATTCCTTCTGCCTCCACAAACACAGCTCACTTCTGGCTGCAGATGAAAAGACTGGGCAGTGAATTCAGAGATCATTCCATATTCCAAATGAATTTTTTAAAAAATTGACAACTCAGTTTCCTGTGATCAGACAAATCTGTCCATCAGCTTCACCCTCTGTCCACTGAAAGGAACCTTCCTGCGTTTTCCACATCCTGGTTTGGTGCAAGGAAACTTCTTCCCTCAACACGTCCCATTCCTTTAACATCTTGGTTCTTTAGAAAGTGCTTTTCTGTACAATCAAAATTAGTACAAAAAACCCAACTCACTGGCAAAGTAGAAAGAAGGGCCTGTCTCCTTGCTGTATGGTATTTTGGGACATGCTGAATTTGGGAAATAGAAAGGTAAATTAGCCTCTTGCCACGTGCATACTTCCCGTCCTCTGGAAAGGTCAGTGTCAGTTTTAGGTATTTTTAAAATTTTTTTTTAAGACTGTAGAACCATGCAGATAATTTATTTACTTAGGTGCTATTAGAGCTAGATATTTAGTTTTACAAATGAGTGGAGATGAAACACAAGTCTCAAGTAAGCCTTCCTTTTTAACTGTGACACTGAGGTCTGCAGTTCTTAATTAAGACTTAAAATAAACTTTATGGTAATTCATGGTCTCTTACAGTCCACTGTAATAAGAAGGTTAAAATGTAATTACACTAAAGCAGAAACTGGCCCCTTGCTTTTTCACCTATAGCACTGTCATTCTGAACAGTTCCAAGACACCTTTGGTGACTGGTTCACTCTTAGTCCCTGGAGAATCCTCTGAAGTTTATATTTTATCCACCATTGTACTATCAGGGTAATAGAATTTACTCTACTGCTGAGACAGAAACCAGATAAAGTTAGAGACAACACCAGACCAATAAAACATATGCAGAAGGGGAAAGGGGAAGGGAGAATGGGGACAGGAATGAGAGCACAGAAAACAGGAAATGCATCTGTGTAAAACCAAGGTCTGGTTTTACACAAGTTCTTAAACACAAAAGTTAAGTTTTTCACAGGACTCCAGCAGTTATCTGGAAACAATTCAGCTACATGGAAAACTAACACAAGTATGGACAGATCTACCCTTTACTTGGATAACCACATTTGCTACCAGTGGCAGAAGACTGGTTTGGTCTTCGTGTGACACACCAAGGAACCAAACTGCAAACCATGGCCAACAACTCCACCAGCCCCACACTGGGAGGCCACACAGAGCCAACAGCTGTGAGACAGACACACAGAATGTTCTGGAACCAACAGCTGAGCAGGGTAAGAACAACACCTCCATGTTCAGGGGGGTGAGTGTGGCACGTAAAGGTGTGTGCACTGCTCTGCTCCAGCACCACAAACTTCCCCAGACAAGGATGGCTCCGGAGCTGAACTGTGTCACAGACGTGTTATTGCCTGGCTGGGAAGAAGCTGCTTGGACATTGTCCTTCCCCACTGTGTTTTGAGGGGAAAAACCCAATGATTTGAACACTCCTCCATCCTGTGTTTAGCTGGATTTACTGGGACCATGCTCTGCTTCTCTCTTGTCAACAGTGGGTTGTGACACTGGAACGACTGGCAAGGAAATCCCAGAAGTGCAAGAATATCCCATTAAACAGCATCAGACAAAAATACTTTTCCTTAAAATGGAAGAGTGCTTATCAACAAGTGTAGGTCACTGATGTCGGATTCAGCCATCTCTCCACGACAGGAAGGAAAACAACCCCCAAATTTTTCAAGGTTAAGGCATCAACAGGGATTTCTCTTCACTGGTAGGTTGTTACTATTTGCCACAGACTTTCAACTTGTCCCAAACCATTAGTGAAGGTGGAGTTTCTTACCACAAAATGTTTCACACCTTAAGAATAGTTGATAAGCAGTGCCCCCCAACCCCCACATCTCAGAGTGGTTGTCCTTGCAAACATCTTCCTTTACCACATATGCAGGAAAAAAACTGAGTGAATTTTGCAAGAATTAACTCAAACAAGCACCAATACCTTGAAGGCTAAAAGGGCAGCATGGCCCACTGAATCCTGGTATCAATGGGGGGTGTTAAAAATAGGTAGTAATATATTTTTTAAAAAATCAAATAGTGATTTTAAAGAGCCAAAAGGGAAATTGTTTGAGCAAGTGCTCCAGAAATCAAAAGCAGCAGTAGTGGTTCTTTCTCAGGAAGTTGTTATTCTGTACTTTCAAATTACTTTTAAGAGAGGACCAGCATCAAAGTGCATGGGTGTATTTAGTTCAAATGCGGGTAAACTTAAATTTCCCAAAACACAGAACATAAGTTATGGATACGTTCTCATAGTCACTCAGGCAGATGTGAACGATTCCAGCACGTTGTTCTTTAGCAACAGACTCCAGAAGCAGCTCAGATTTATCACCTCAGGCATTCCTGCATTTTCCCAAGTGTTCACATATCGATAAATGAAGGTGGAGTGAACATGTCACAGCTGGACACACTTTGAGGAAGCACAGTCCATCTGGGCAAGGTCTTCAAGCACTCAGCACATGGAAGACTTGCAAAGATCTGAACTGAAATGGTGCTGCAGAACATCAGGAGTCATCCCATGTGTAACTGTCACCTCGGTGGGTTCAGGGTGCATTTGACTCAATTCATATTCAACCAAACACAAAAAAAAGTGTATCCTACAGAGTTCGTGATCCAGCTGGGTTGAATGGTTTCAGTAACAAAAATTTCAAGCACTCCATCATTTACTGGAAGGTGGGAGAACGTTTAGAAGAGTCACCAAGTAGCTACTTGAAAGAGCACAGGAGGACAAGCCACTTCTGTTAAATTATGTGCTCTGGGGAAAGGAATATTTAATTACATGGAAGGAAACACCAAAGAATTCTCAAGTTTGACCCAACTTAGTTCCTTGCACTGGTAGGTAGTCACATACCTACAACAGACAAGCTGCAAAACCAACACAAAATGAGATCTAACAGTTGTAAATTAGAATATCAGTGAAAAAACTATTTAGACATCTGATCAAAGCCAGCCAAGGGAAGGGGCTTGTACTTCAATGTTGTAGAACCCACTGATTACAGAAGATAAGGATGGTGCACAATTGCTAGGGAGTCACATGCAACCATTCTCAATCAAATCTCCGATTATCTCATGTTTGGTTTTATTTTAATTAGAATTTGAGAGGAGAGTTTTCACCAATAAAGGTCTGAAAGCCTTTGATCATTCACTTTATCGGAATTCTATTTAATCTAATGAAAAAGCAAACAGAAGATCTGTTTATATGGACACCTCAAGCACAAGAGTTGAAAAGATCAAAGTAATACAATTAGCAAGGACCTGTGAGAGAAAGATTAATTTCTACAAGTAACTTCCATTTCAGCTTCAGCACAAATGAGCTCAAATTCTTTCTCCAAGCGTCAAAAAAAGGTTTCTCTCTGTTACTTTTATTTCTTAACTCTCGTTACCATCCCACTGCAGAGATCTGACAGGATGTTCTCAGCTGGGTAAGACATTTTTTAAAGTCAGAATTCATTTCACACTAAACTCCAGATTCTTACTTTGTAAGTTTTCATGACACATCATGGACTTGCATTAAGGATCAGTGTAAAACTAAGCACCGAAAACATACAGAGATGTCTAAAGGTACAGAAAATCTTTTATTAGAATCTAAGTCAATATATATGTGACCCAATAAAACTTTTCCTCAGATGCTATAACAAGTATTGAAATGCCATGTTTTCAAGAGACCATCTGCTGTTTTGACATTTTATGACAATTCCCAAGCCTTTAGCAACCTTGACTCTACCTCTTTCAATAGCATGTTTTGCAGGGAGGTTTTTTTTTCCTCCAAATTGGGCCTTGATTTATCATACATTTATAATGCTTTAGAAGTTCTTGCACATTTTACTTTGTCACAAGGTAACCCACATTTTCAGCACTTCACTGTAAGTGAAATATGCCCATCTGATAATGCTGGAGACTAAGTGTCAAAGTCAGAGCAACACATGAGCTGTTCCATAGACTTAGTCTTGACTTACCAAAAAAGAAAGGTAAGCAACACATGGTTTATTTTGCTTAAACAGCAGAGTTCATACTGTTAATAATGCCAGTAGTATCATAAAGACAGCATTTCACTAGTTGCCAGAACTAAAGTCAAGTTTGAAACTGAGGTCGTAGCCTTGCAATAAAACAAGTACTAATTATCATCAAGAAACAAACGAGGGATGATGGATCAAGAGCATCAAGAGAACTTGAACAAACTTCTTTCAGCAGATATTCTTTAGCAGCTCCCAGGTTGAAATCTCATCTTGGTCACTGGCCTCCTACTGAAATCAGCACACTTGAGTTTTCATCTGAACCAGTTTGGCTCAGCTTTCAATGCTTTGCTCATCAGCTTATGAAACATAAACCACATCTACTGAATGATACCCATGTTTGAAGGCTGAGATTAAGTACATCCCTGCACAAGGTAAGGACTTAAAAAGTTACATATAACACAAAACGTTTCCTACCATACATAGCATGTGTCTGTTCATGCGCACCGTACTGTGTTGCAGAGGAAGATACTAAACCCGGCTGTGCGTGTGCTGGTGGGGCCATCATCCTGGCATTGCCCTGTATTACAGGGCTATAAACATGAGGATGCTGCAGGCAAAAGGATAAAAAACAAGCAGACATTAATTGGGGAACCACCACAAAGAAACTCATGTCATCTAAACAACTGCAATGTTCGAAAGGGCAAAAGCTCGGCCTTACTCGAGTGCAGAGCAGCTGCTGAGATTATCCAAATCTAAGGCCTAGAAACTGACAAAAATTGGCATATTGAATTTTTGCCACTCTAATAATGTAGCAAACTTAGGTATGACACAGTATATTTATCCAGGTACACATGTATATTTAAAAGCTTTTCAAGTAAGGAGTCGACCAACTAGGTTATTTTTAGAGCACTTAACCAGGAGATGTGCTGGCCACGACCTAAAGAAATTCTTCAAAGAGCTAGAAAGTTGCATCAATAATAAATGCCAACTTCTAAGTTGTCCTGAGAATTTGTTACGACCTTAGAAGTTGTTCTGACCTTAAAATTTGTTCCAGGCTTTGAAGCACTCTACAAGCCCCCCAAGTGTGCTCCAGAACCCAGAAACTGTTCAGAGTGACTTATGACAGGACATAAAGGGGTATTTAGGTCTGAGTCACTTCATTATTTCTGGTTTTATGGATCAGGTGCATGAAAAGACTCTTACCTGAGATTGGTAGTGTGGCACATGCTGCACAAGAGGCTGATTAGGAAACTGTTGGGGACTATATGCAACATATTGTGTTGAGTAAGCAGGTGGAGTAGCTACAATTGGAGGGCCTGCTGCTGAGGCAGGATGCATCATGGTGCTCTGGTGGTGTTGGTCTTGCCGCTGCTGGGGCATATTTGGTACTAAAAAGCAAAGAGTTCCTCACATTAGAAACAGAGGATGAAGAATGATCACCTTCCTGAAAGGTTTTACACTATAATGTCACTGTGACCACGTGGAATATCCTCACCCCTCATCTTTAACCATCTACTAGGGCTCTAGCAAAAAGGAACAGCGTGAAAAAGAGTTTTTTATCACTGCCTTTGGGCCATATATCAGGCCACAAACCCAGCCCTGCTTTTATTGTGAAGGAAGGAGGAAAGAAAGGTGGACGGACAGAAAGACTCACAAGAATCAGCAATGGAAGAGAAAGGTTATTTCAGGATACCTAAATTAATAAATTTGATCCTGTCCCCTTCAAAAGGCTTAATTCACTCTCTATGGGAACTACTCAGTCACTGTTCCATCAACTGGAAATCTGAGTCTGTTAAAGTCACTCATGCTTATGGCTGAGGAGAGCAGAATAAAGGTCTCCATGCAGGCACAATTTGAGGTATTCACATCTTTTGAGCTCTATGCTACCCCTCAGGACAGCAGAAAGCAACTTTTAGGTCACAGACAACACTGAAGGGGACAAGACAACCTATAAGAAGAGGAGCAGGAATAATCAAGAGGGAAGAAAAGATGAAAAAAGCATAGCAGTGTAGTGTGGGACTGCCTGAACCATCCTGGTAAGTGACCACCCAACCCACAGCAGTGAGGAGCTTGGAAAAAACTAATTTAGCCTACAAAGCACTGGGCTTGAGAGCTCCAGGTGAGCTCCAGGAGAGCTCCAGCCTCCTGCAGTCAGGCTGCAACTACTAACTAAACTACCCCAAGCACCTGTAAACTCCACTGCAGTGGGCAATGTAGCCAGACCCCTTAGGGAGAGGAAAGGAGATGTCAGTAAATTCACTCACTGATGGTTGTATTTACTCTGCAAATCAACAATAGAAAGAAGTAAATACAGGAGGCAACTTGAACAGCATAAAGGCACTGAGCTGTAACCCAGGTAGCTCCCTCAGGGCTATGCTGCACACAGATGGATATGCAGAAAATACTGGAGCTTTAAAAAGGAATTCAGAATTGGAGCTGCCTCACACACCAAATGAGTACTCAGCAATGTACTTCTGATTAAAACAGTGCTACCAATGAAAAGATTTCACAGTGAAGTTACTGTGTTTTAACACAGAAATACATTGCAGGGGTTTGTCTTCCCTACGTTCATAAAGGCCACTTGTTTGCTTCTGAACAGCAGGATTGCTCTTGGAAACAATCTCCCCCTCCAGTGACTGGAGCTGCAGCACTGGATCCCGTGTTCAGGAAGCACTGGCTAACACTGCAAGAAGGAATGAACTGTGCAGAGTTAGAGCCTTCCCTGAAACAGGACTAGAAAAACACTCTTCTGTTCCTTCTCTGCCCTGCACAGGGAGCATCTCCCACATGTTCTGTCTCCACAGCCATGGGTGTCACTTGTTAAAAACATGGTATTGTTGGTCCAGCTGTTCATTAATGGGGTAGAAGGAACGCAGAGGAAAAAACTGGAACCAGCAGTGAGTTTTTTCCAGAAGAGCAGCAGAGCACACTCTTCCTGAAGAAAGACTGACTTTGCTTGTTGACAAAACCCCTCTATTAAAGCACCATTCAGTGCTGTAAATCAGAAGTTCCCTTTAAACACACCTATAATATTTATGAAATATAGGAGATGATCAGTTTACCCTAATGCTCCAAGTAACAGAGACGTTTTCCTGCTTGTCAAATCAGATTCCAAACCAAGCAACTCCCCATAACTCAAACTTAGCCTGTTTTGGCTGAATTAGTTTATCTAAAAATCCATTAGTATTTCCACTTACTTCCCTTCATTAAAAATAGCATTTAAAATATCAATCAAAAACAAATTAACATGGATTAGAAAGCACACAAAGAGCTCTAATTTCTCCATGCTGCATGCAGACTGAGAACCAAACAGGCAGTATTATTCTCACCTTTACCTGCTCTATATGTCTTGGCTTGGTTCACTGGCATGGGCGTCATGGGAATAGGATACAAAGGCTGAAACACAAGAAATTGAAATCATGACATTCCTTTAAAAAGCCAGGGTGTGTTGGGGTGGGGGCCCCACTCAGCTTTGATGTGTTTTACTCTGTTTTGTTACATGGTTTAGTGAACTCTGCCTAACCTGTGAGGTTTTCCTGGACCCCTGTCAGTAAGTCTGCACGGACAAACAACTCAGACCATATGGTTTGCAACAACCTGACAAGTAACGCTACCACTGCAAGTAGTGGACTAAATCAAACAGCTTTGTAACAGCTTTTTTTTATAAAGCTGTGTCAGGGGAGGAGGTTTAGGTTGGATCTCAGGAGAAGGTTCTTCCCCCCCAGGGGGTAGTCGGGCACTGAACAGGCTCCCCAGGGAATGGTCACGGCCCCAAGGCTGCCAGAGCTCCAGGAGTGTTTGGACAATGCTCTCAGGGACAGGGTGGGATTGTTGGGGTGTCCTGGGCAGGGCAGGAGTTGGACTGGATGTGTCTTGTGGGTCCCTTCCAACACAGGATATTGTATGATAACAGAGCTAGATTTGAAATCTCAGTGATACCCACAACAACCAGAAACTAGTGGGGACTCAGCTGGAAGCTGAGGACAACGAAACAGTTGCTTAAAGCTTAAAGAGAGTGAGACTGTGCTTAGAGATTAACACCAAATGGGAGCTGCTGGAACTGAGAAGTGTTTGAGACTATCTGAACATCCTGACTGAGGGAGCACTGGGAAAAGTCAGTATTTACACAGCTAAAACTTAACAACAATCTCACTTATATTTACAAGAGTAATACAAGCTGTACCACTTCACTGTTTTAACTCAGAGCTCCTCAGTTGGAACTAGATGATATTTCAGGTCCCTCCCAGCCCAAACCATTCTATGATTCCTAAGTCTCCTCAACGTCCTGGCAATCCCTGTGAAGTGTGGAGGAGTTTGCAGCACTTTACCTGCACGCCTGGACTCACTGGAACCGGGTACATCATATTTGGTGCAAAACAAACAGGCTGAGTGTACACAGGGGTTGGCTGCTGATGACCCACCATGGAGGGGCTGGGCTGAGCTTGTGGACGAGGGGAGGTTGGTGTAGTAGAAGGTTTCGGCTACAAACAGAGTTGAGCAAAGCACAGGGCAAGATTAGTCTGAGTACCCTCCAAGGAAAAGCTCTGCTTATCAAGATCTACTCAAAGGCAGCGTTAAACAGCATCAAACAACTTACTTGAGCAAAAGATCGAGGGTTGAACTCTTTAGCATTAGGATTAAGTGTTGATTTTCTAACTTGCCTAAACATAAAAAACAAAACATTAAGTTTGGCATTATTCCCTTATGAGCATATCTGCAATTAATAATGTAAGAAATACCTCATTTCCATCTGTGAGTCAGATTTCTGAGAACTCAAACACCACATGACATGCAAAAAACCACTCTTATTGACAGGGCTCTTACTACATTTATTCATAAATTTTTCCTGTTGTTGATACTAAAGCTCATGTGAGCCAGGAAAACATTTAAATAAGCTTTTAGACAACATATTACACATTCACACCAGCTTTTTCTACACAAGGCTAATTGTGCTTATTCTAAAAGGCATAATTACTCACTCAGAAGTATCCTTCTTCTCCTCTTTATCCTCTTTATCTTGTTTACTTCCAGGCCCAGATGTCTGCACACCTTGGGAAGTCACCTCAGGCCCTCGCTTTTGCTCAGAGCTGTTACTTATGGAAGGAGAAATACTGGGACTATTGGGTTTGCTACTGCCACCATTGGAGTTGGTGTTACTGCCAGGTTCTATGATAGATTCTTTAGGGGTGGATTCTGTCTTTTCTTTAACTACATCTCTTGATTTTTCCCCCTCTCGGGTTTTGTTTAGCAGCTGATCCACTGCATCTGAAGAGGAACTTGACTGTAACTGAAAAAAAACCCAAGGAATATATTCAGTAAATTGATATACAGAACTATGGAGAGACAATCTAATGCTGTCACATACACAGAGTAAAATACAGTCCCACAGGCCTCAATCATCTGGAAATGACCTTTTAAACATATATTTCCATTTCTACTAGGAAAGAAATCCATGAACATTGACAATGTTTAAGCCTGCACTGAGTAAGAAGCTGTTCAGCCATTCAACTGACCCATATGTTGATTAGGGAGTGACAGGAAAGCTTAGGACAACCCTCTGGACTCATCTGTGCTGTGATTTAACAGTAACACTTGAAAAGTTAACCTGATTTAATAAACCATTATGGCCAGGAAATAAGTAATATGAATTCATCTTCAATTTTCCTCAGCAAAACTCTTCATTTAATTTTGCAACAGCTCCTCCATATGGAGTGTGTGATAATTATTTGTACCTAATGATCAAACAGGTTTCAAGTCCTATTATAGTGTACAGTCAATATTCACATTTATGGGTATTAGGCAATTGTACTAACAAGAGTCAGCATTGATTTTCCAATATCTGGTATGAATTCTTACAGATATTTTCATAAATTAAGCACAAGTATAGAGACATGTTAACATATGTAGTGTATTCAATTCATTAAAATAATCTGGATGCATATGAGAATTATGACACAATTAACATAGAGAAACTTACCCTAAAGTCATTCTTAAATTTCTTTAAATCATCAATCTGTTTTCTATGCTCTGAAACAATTGGAGAGACACCTGCCAAATATAAGACCAACATTGTCCAGGCATTTCTAATACAAGAAACATAAATATATATATATGCAAATATATATATATATATATATATATATATATATATATAACACCTACACATTACTAAGTTTGCAGAAAGGTAATGTTTGCATATATAGAAATGAAAAACAGTGATATAAGTGCATTTGTAATTTGGTACAATTCCATGAGCAGACAGAAACACTCTGTGAAACCACAGCATTACATAACTGACTTATCTTTAGTTCTAATGCACCACACCAAGGCAGAAGCCCTGAGGTGCAGGGACTGCAGAACTCACTGAACACAAAGCAAAATGCAACAAAACCCCCCCAAACACACACTGCCAGTGTTTCAAAACACAGCAAGTAAAGGAGAAACACTGCTCAAGGTAAGCTTTATGGCTGGACTCCATCCTAAAGGTCTTTCCAACCTGAATCAATCCACGATTCCAAGTTCAAGGATGTGAAAAGATTTTTTTGAGAACAGTGAACAAGCAGTGTTGCATTAAAAAACAAATTTAAGGCATAGCAGGAAAATGCACAGTCAGAAAAACTGTGCTGGCCATGATGCTCACAATTCTTGTGAGCACAGCTCTGAGCAGAAACGCATATTCAGTCCAAAGGCAGCTAAAAACCAGCTCTGTGAGCTGGGAAAAGAGAGAAGGAAAAAGAAAAAAAAAAAGAAAAAACCAAGGGAAATCACACCATCCACATGAGCATCTCTACACTTTGTGCTGATGGAATGAGTCACAAACAACATTTAAAACTGTAGTCCTGCCACTTGACAACTGCACGACCAAATTTTTGCTGTAGAACTCCAGACTGTTTCCAAGTCTTCCTAAAAATGCCAACTAAAGAAGCCAGTACAGCAGGCTTAGTGTGCAGAATTCCTACAGCACTCAAGTACAACCAAAAGCTTTGGATACAAACCTTTGTTTTCAGGTTTAGGAAAACTAGGAGAAGTCTCACTTGGCTTTATATTCTCCTTGTTTCCAGTTGCAGAATTTTGCCTCTGGTCCTGAAGCCTGGTATCTTTAGCTGGAAAAGAAATGGCCCAAGTTATTCTCTTTTACACAACTCAAAATGACCAAGGAGAGATGGTAAGATAAAAAGAAGAGAGAGATTAAGCTTGATTTTAGCTTAAAAAACAAAAACCTTTGAAGTTACACGTTTTCTGCTACCTAGTTGGTGCCTGGAGGATCATCCTTCCCCCTTCCCCACCCTACTGTCTTTAAGCCAGATTATAAAGTCCCAGTTAAACTCATCCCTCTCATCATACACCAAACCTTGACTAGGCTGAACAAACTATAAACCAAGAGTAAATTACTTTCAAGTCCAAGTTCCTCAGACAGAATTTGATAACCATTTGAGAGTTCTTAGACATTTGACTGTGCCCTTGAATGTTGGTTTTTTCCCCCTATTTTTGCTATGTTCAAAATTCTCTCTGAAACCAGTGGCCTATGATTCTTTAAATTAGAAAAGAGCCAAGAACTCAGTTTGAAAAAAGAAATTCTCAATTAAGTCAGACACCTGTAAGCCCATCCTCCTTAAAGGGCACAAGAAATTAAGCACAGACTCAACAAAAAGCCTCTCTCCAAGCTTAGTTTCAAGCTGGCACCACGACAAAAGGGGAACTCACAGTAAAATTAAATGCATCCCAAGAATTTCCATTTTTTAGAAAGGAGTTTTGCTCTTTCAAGGCAAATTCCTTGCCAGGTATTAGGGAAAGGGAGAATTTGCAACCTACCTTCATTGGAAGGGGTGACTGCTCTGTTGGATGCAGGGCTGGCAGGTGTAGGAGAGGCAGCTGGAACAGGCATGGCAACAGATTCAGTGGGAATAGTACCAGGCTGAGGAGAAGGCAGAGCTGGTCCCATGGGAGTGCTGCTCTGCCTTGGAGACCTAGGCCTGTGTGTTTTAGGGGATAATCTCGGAACTAGAAACAAACAGGAAAAAACAGTTATAGGATGAGCTTCTTCAGCTGCTCAACAGTTTCTAAAATGGCTAAAAACATGCTTTAAAATACTTTTTAGAGTAACTGAAAACCTGTTTACCTTTCAGGTACATCTCCTAGTTCTTTACAACGCAGCATTTCAGATAAGTGGGGTGATTTCTCTGCAGATTGGCCCCTAATACACATCACTGCCCTCTCAGTCCCACTGTGAAGCTGCAAAATGCTCCCCAGCCCCCCCAGAAGTACAACTACAAGAGCTCACATTAACACAGTTTCAGGCAGAACACAAAAGGTGGGCAGGTCTCCACACAAACAGATGTAAAACATTTTTTTTAAAAGGGCTGAAAAAACCCCTCCATTTTCCGGCGTCCTCTTTTGGAGGTTTGCCAGCTGGAAAAAAAACAACACAGCCTATTGAAAAAAAGGAATAGTTGATGTATATTTTTGCCCCTGTGTTAAAGCAGCAAGGAAAGTTGTGTATTCTTTAAATAAGAAATTTAAACAAGTTGTTTAAACCTCCTGCTTCCTGCTCATCCCACTGTGGCAAGTTAGTGCTTTATGTCACATATTAACCCCCAGTGAGTGAGGAAAAAGAGAGGTAAGTGGTTTAACAGTCCTACTTGCATGTTAATTATATATAAAGTGGGGTGTGGGGAGCAAAGATGAATCAGAAATAATGCCAGAACACAAGAGTTTAAATCTTTTCCACAAGGCAACAGGTCTATGTGGGTCTAATTCATATCTTCCTTCTGAAAAATGCATTCCCACTACACTCCTCTAGAATTCTGCAGTGCTAAGAGGTACCCAAAAAGGATCTAAAAAGGACCAAACTGTCTCTCACTTGCCCAAGGAAACACTCAGCTGCTCACAGCCCACTAGAACATGGTCTCAACCTAAAAGCTCTGGACTAGGGCCTGTGTCACAAGACTGAGCTTGAAAAGTCAAATATTCAAAAAAAACCCATTAACTGACTCAAAAAAAAGGAGACACTGACTACAGCTGCTCCTACAGCAGACAAGAACAACATCACCACTTAAAATCCATGTAATTTCTAAAGGAAAAATATAACCAACTTAACTTGAGCATCATTTTAACACCAACCTTCCTCTATGCAAACACCTCCTTCAAAAAACCACAGCCCAGCTGCACTGCCACTGACCAAACCCAGTGATGCCATGGAATGTATCTAACTTCTCCTGCCTCCTCGAGTAACTCTCCTCAGAATTAATCCTTTCAACAACTAATTCCCACATTTTTCCTCCCTTTCTCTTCACACACCACCTGGCCCTGCAATTAGGACAATCCTGCACTTGAAGGACCAACTCACCAACTCTTTTACTGGGAACATCCTTCTCCCACTAAGCTAAGTCAGCCCAGGATTTGGTTATTCAGAGCCTGAATTGTCTGGAAAGGCAGGATTCTGCTGAGCATTCCCACTCTAAGGTCCCCCTGCAAGCCATCTGCAATAAGCCAAGCTTTACCTACCCCCACTGACAACTGATGACCACGTCCCACCTGAAGGGCTGCCTCGTGCCACTGCAGCAGTAGATGCTTCCCCAGGTGCATTATGAGATACAAATTCTAAGCCACTTGAAATTGTACCCCTACCAGTAGAGACTCTGTGACCTCGAGGGTGCCGTTGAGCCTTAGGAGACATCCGTGGAGGCCCTGGGGAAAGAAAAACAACCCACACAGTTAAGTGAAGCCCGGCACCAGGAGTATCCAAACATACTATCTGCTTTTAAAACTGGATTTCATCTCATAACTCTCAAAAACATACAATGTGGTCTTCAAACTTGGATTTCATCTCGTAACTCTCAGTAATTCAGTAATAAAGTCAAGCAATTTACACTGACATCGACTAGAACCAGGGATCCACCAGACTAAAAAGGCCAAGCCATTGGTCCAGCCAGGCTGCCAACACTCATCACCTTGCTAGGTCAGCTCTAAATGGATATTTAGAAGCTTTATCAGCCTCGAAATAGGTGTGCGAGTCCTGCATTTCAAATATTTGAATCCAAGCATCCAGCAGTGCTTAGTGCAAGGGTTGGTGGCCCAGCTCGCCCTGGACAAGCGCAATTCCAATGAAAAATTTCCAGTGCTTTTGTCAGGTGGGCAGTGATCCCAACCATTTACAGTCCCCACGGGCTGAGCGATGCTCCGGGGGAATTTGAGCAGGGCATTCTGCAGCGAGGCTCAGCGGCTGCAGCCACTGCCACAATTCATTCACGAGTCAGCAAAACTGCAACTGAACGAGTGATTGTTGTCCCAAGGTTCAAGTCATGCATGTTTAACACCAGGAGCCAAAGCCATAGGAGAGTACAGGAATTCTGAACAGCTTCTGCAGCTGCCACACAATAGTTAAGCTCAACTCTAAGCAGCAATATGGTTTTTACATCCTAACAAACGTTTTCTTTACCAGATCAGACTCAAATGTTGATACTTGAAAAGGAAAAACTTTGTGAACAAAACATGATCTGGTTGATTTTTTTTTTCATTTTTAATGTAGGTCAATAATAGTGGAAAGTTCAGATAATGGCTTTTTGGTTTCAGATAAGGTTTTACAATATGAAGCATCTCTCTGGTTACATAATCTTTAAACGTCAGCCTCTATTTTACCCATGAATCTCAAGTACACTTCAATCCAAATTATATACAGGTGAGGATTTTAAAGAATACACATTTCCCAGCAATAATCTCCTGGCAGCAGGAATTAAACATTGCAGTAAGCAGCAGTTCAGTGCAGGCCTGACAAATCAATCACAGGGGCTAAGAAAATAATTGAGTTTGCAGGTGGATTCTCAGTATCTGACTATATAAAAAGCCATAACAAATGGACAATAGGAGGCCAGACACGTGACCATCATCCACTTTTTGGTCATGGACCACCCTAGGCATTTATCAGGCTGCAGAACAGTGTTACTGCTTCAGTCAGTGGGATGATTGTTCTCTCACAGAACCAGTTTGCATTTTCCAGGCTTGCTAAACAATGCTGTGCAGGGTTTATTTAACTGCACTTAAATAAAAATTGTAAAACGTGATCATTATTGTACCTTGACAGGACAAATTTAGTTCAGATAATTCTGCACACAGTTACCACAGACCCACAGGTCAGCCCTGCTCTGTGTATTATTGACTGCTAAGGAGCTGATTTATTGTTCTGATCGGTGTAAACAGATCTAAAAATTCCCTACAAATTCACCTTTGAAGCAGCTTATCCTATCCCATTCCACAGTGTACTTCTCTGAATCCAGCATTTTTATTATCATTATTACTGTTGGTTGTTTTACATGCTTCATTATTATTACATGCTCATTATTATTGTTGGTAAGTCAATGATTTTAGTTAAATTTGAAACTGCTTTCTGTGGAACAGCTGTGTTAAAATTGATATTTTATATACATTTATAGTCAGAAAATAAGAATAAAAGTAGTCCTAAATTTATTCCTAAATTTGAAATGTCTAAATTTGAAATATCTAAATTTTAAATGTCTAAATTTTAAATGTCTAAATTTTAAATTTCTAAATTCTAAATTCCTACATGACAATTTCCAAACGGAAATTTCTAAATGTAAATTTCCAAATGGAAACTTCTAAATATAAATTTCTAAATATACCCTAAATTTTAGTTCTAGAAATGCTCTCTAAAGTTATCAGGTCCTGTATGTTGCTGTAGGTTAAGTTAAGACACTGAGCAGCGTTTCCAAAGCTGAGTTTAATTTCATACCAACTTGGGAAATTTCACAGCTTTCTTTTCTTTTTTTTTTTTTGTTTTTGTAAAGCTCTTCAAATTAACACAAACGAAACAAACAAAAAAAAAAACCAAAAAAGGTTAATAGAAACAAGTCTGATCAACTAAAGTTAAAACACAAATTATAGGTTAAGTAATGAAGAGGAAACAAAAAAATAAAACCAAAATAAAAAAAAATAAAAATAACCACAAATTTTGTCAATTAAAAACTCACGGAGGAGTTATAAACGAAGACAAACGAGAAAAAAAAAAAACGAAACAAAAAAGAAAAAAAACACCCCATGAACAAATTGTGGTATTGTACCTTCTGAAGACATGCGTTTAGGCATAGTAGAGACAGGAGCTGGAGAACCATGAGCAGAGGGGTGAGACGGGGGCCTGGAGGGCCGCGAGGGGGGCCTGGAGGGCGGCCGTGTAGGGGTGGCTGCCCGAGGTGGAAGAGAGTTGGGACCTGACTGGTAGCGAGAAGGTGGGCGAGAGGAAGGAGATGGGCAAGGCGATGGCCAGGGAACACCTGACAGAACAAATGATATGAAGGAAAGTATAAAAACTAAAGAAAAAAAATTATGGGGGGTTGGGGGTCTTGGGGGGGGGGGGGGGGGGGGGGGGGGGGGGGGGGGGTAGGGGTTGGGGGGGGGGGGGGGGGGGGGGGGGGGAAAGGTCAAAAAAAAAAAAAAAAAAGTAAAAATATGACAAAATGATTTTGCACGTTTAACCCTTTGGGGATTGAGTTTGGCAAGAGGCTCTGCGGGGTTGTTTCCACCACTTTGGGTTGAATTTGGGGTCGGAACAGCACGAGCTCCCCAAAGGGTTAATTAGGATCTACAAATACTACTAAGGAATAGACAGTAAAGTTTGATCTGTTAGCCTGACATATCAATGCTCTACAGCACCCAGCACTCACCAAGGTCCTTAACAGTTACCAGAGGGTCTCAAACAGCTGGTCACAAACAGCATAACTACACAAAGTGCTACTTGCAAACCAAATGATGAGCAATATCCAGCTAGGAACTGTATCTTTACAAAAAACAGCGGTGTTCAGTGTCTGAATCCTGACATTTATGCCTTTATCAGTTATCTCAAGTATTAATGGAGGATTTTAATCTAGGGGTTCATGGTTTCATATACAGGGTTCATGGTTTCCAAAACAGAATTAATTGAATTTACAAGCCATTCTGAATATTTTAGGTATATGATGTTAATTCAGCAGAGTAATAGGATGACAGAAACCACAAATACTACGGAAAAATTTCAAGGTTAGCATTGTTTGGGCAAGGCTCAGTTGTCCATCCCTTATACAGCTGACTCTGTCTTTAAAAAGGAAGTCTCACTTACCTTTAGATGCTTCTCAGACTTCCTCTCCAGATAGATCACTTGAGTATTATACATTTTTCATTTATTCACAGCAATTTCACAGAACAGGATTTTTAACTTTTAAGAATAATGCCTCAAGGACAGGCTACTGCTGAAAGCCACCTCAAAAATGGTGGTTTTGGTTTATGCAACACCAACTCCTGCTACGCAGTGCCCAGTGATGTCTGGTTAGTTACTACCCATGTGTACAGCAGAAAATACTCAAATACCCATTTGGAGGGAAGGTTTTTCCTAACACTTCTCTTGTTTCCCATCCTACATCATCATAAAGTCAGCAAGTTGCTTTATTCTTTTCCATGGGAAACAAAACTGATCCATGCACCAGACAGGAAGGGAAGCTTCCTCCTGCCACCCCCCTTTCACTGGGTGTCAGCACTGCTGCTCCTCCACACAGAGCTCTGCAGTGGAACACAGAAAGCAATTTTTAATCTTTAAAACCACACTCTGCACCATCATCTAAGACAGAGGTGCCTGAGAAGGAAAACAAATGACATTTCTGCTCTGCAAAGTACAGTGCAGCTAAATGCAGTTCCACTGTAAGTTAAACCCCAGTCCAACTCACCACCTCCGTGTTAAATGATGGATGCTACCCTAGCTTGTGGAATACACATCCTAAACTCACTCCATGTGCAGTTGCAACATAATTAGGCAATTCTCTGCAATGTTATAATGTACATTCATTTAGACTTCAGATACTTGCCTCCGTTAACTACTCTTTGATCTGCTCCAGAGTTTGGGCTGAATTCTGAAGTGTGGGATCCAGACCTTGAGATTGGTGGGCCTGAGCCAGACTGGCCCATCCTTGGTGAGTTTTGTCTTCCACTTCCCCAGGACAGGACATCTCTGTTCCTCTGTCCAGGCGGAATGTATTTATTTTCTCTGAAACACAGCAAACTTCTATCAGTCTTAAGACAGAACTGAGGCACCAAAAATACCTGATGGAGTGCTCTGCTGGTATTTTTTAATCTTTCTCAGATCAAGCTAAAGGAAAATATTAAATACTATCAGATGTTGACCTAACAGTCACCTCATGAATTGGCTTTTGATAGTGACCACACAGTCCACTTTATGAGCCCCCAGACACTGAAGGATTCAGTTGTAATGCCTGAAATTCTCCATGACATACCCAAACCACTGCCCTTTCCTGTAATCTGGTACGAATTCACCATGGTGACAGATCAGAATGGGGAAGTCTGTTCCCTACAGAGATAAAGCAGGGCCAGGCAGAGGTGTACAAGTTAGCCTGGGTGCCAAAACCAGCACAGGATTGTTTACACAAGGTTCCCAACCTGATCAGCCCTGCTGGAAAAGCTCAGTTTCAATGAGCAAACTGCTACAGTCCCAAAACACCGCCATAATTTAAATAAAAATACTATTCATAGTGTATCAAGTACCTAGTGTTCACACCATGTCCTTCTCTTTCATTAGCATTTCTCTGAACAGCAGTATATTTTTCTTCTTCTGTCCTTTCATCATTTTCCAAGGCAACCCGAGCTTTGTATTGGGCACTTGATTCAATTTCCTCTGCTAATTGAGTTGCTCTGGCTTCCCGTTTTAAAAACTCTTCTGAATTATCTCTTTCTAATGGCACCCTAAAAGACAATGGAAAGGAAAAGAATCTCTGAAATGCATTCAAAAGCACAAAGGAGCTACAAAAATTACACAGTGTTAGTTCTAAACAAGTCAAGAGTGAAAAAAATCTTGCTTTTAAGCCAGCAGACTTGCTGTCTTTTTTAGTGTGACAATATTCCTGGACTGGTTTGATATTATGTGCAAATTCAGTGTCTTTTACCTGCCCAGAGAGCTGAGGTCAGAGAGCAGAACTTTTCCACGTGACTTGCAAAAGCCCCAGTCTCTAAAGCTGTGCAAAGGCTCCAACTTTTAACATGGTTGAGAACATCAGGAATAAAAAGCATCAGTCTGTTGTCTGGATAGGAAGTTACTCCAAGAGCCTAAATTTAAATTTTTTTAGCTATTTATGCATTGCCAGCAGACACAATCCTGCTGAAATTAGAAAGTTACATCCTTAATCCTTTGGTAATTCCAGTCACAGAATTTTCAGCTCTTCCTGAAAAGATGAGTGCAACAGTTCAGAGCACAGGACCAGAAGTCCATGACTTCTCATGTCTCAGGACCTCAAACCCACTCATTCTATGTATCCCTCTATAGCAGGTAATGGCATATTGCAGAAAGTATCCCTTGGGAAAGGCACTGAGTCAAAATTCAATACATGAGCACTGAAAGACATAACTAGAGATGGGATTGTACCTGGCACCTCTTTCTGTCCATCCTTCTTGTTTTTTACCTGTCCTAATTTTTGTTCAAGTGTCAGGTTTTACAAAACCCCTTTTTCCCCCTGATTTTGAGCTGCAAAAGTTGTTCCATCCAACCTTACTTTAGAATAAACTCCATAAAAACACAGACCACAGCTGAGGCTTGGCCCATGCTCTGCTGGGCATTATATAACCACTACTGCTCATATTTTGAATCATATACAGAAGAAAACCGAAGAAAGTAGAGGGAGATACAAGCCAAGTATGTAATAATATATGCAAAACTACTCAAGTGTTGGTGGCACAACTAGGAAAACAAGTGGTTTTGCCAAATTCCAAGCCAGCACTCGGCCACTGCATCGCAAGTTTTTTCCCCACACACATATTTTTGGCCAGTCAAGACATCTACTGACCTTATCAATGGGAACTGTAAGAATATTAAATCAAAACCTTGCCCTTCAGCATAAAGCCTTGGCTCAAATAAGGTTTGCACGAACACAAACCTGGTCATGAGCCTCACTGACCTTGTGTTGGGAACATAAGGAAGGAGAATACCCAATAATCCTCATTTATCTAAAGTGACTGAAGAAAAGGAAGGGATATACTGCAACCTAACAGGCAAAGATGGATTTTGTGTTTTCTAAGAGATGAGAGAAAGGGGATGGACAAGATGACATTGTTCAGAACCCTGGTGATGACAGAAGCAGTTGATTAATACATTTACTGAACCCAAACTTGTACCTTGATGCAGTTTGACAAACTATACCTGCTAGTGCTTAGCTCTAGCAAGAGAAAACAATCAAACAATAAATCCTTTACAATCCTGCAGCTGCACATCTAAGCATTTATCAACACTGTTGCTCATCACAGAGTTGGAAAATCAGGAAAAGAGCCTCCCAGTTGCAAGTTGCTTAACTAGGAAAAAAAATGGAATTAATTTAAAGCCACCTTCATGTTTTTAATCTGTTTCCATTAATATCCAGAGAGCAGAAAGATGGAAGACTAAAGTTCAAAAGTACAAAAAGTACTTAGAGCAGTGAAGGGAAGGAAAGAACAGCTTCCCCAGGATTCAAACATAAGCCGATTAGGACACTTTGATTATCACCATGTTACAGGTCTGTTTGAACCAAACAGGAAAATCAAACTGCTGAACCAGAGACCTGTAGACAAAGTGCACACCAAAAAATCAAAATATCCACTGCCATTCCTTGATATTCAAAAAGAAGTTTCTGCTCTGGGGGTTAAAAGAGTGGGGAAACACTAAAGACATTTCACAATGGCTGCTGAACATCTGCAGTCCATTTGTGATGCAGTTGCAGTGAACATTATAGCTGCAAACTATTGGGAATAAATCCACACTGCCAGAGCAGCCAGAGCAGGCTTTACACTACTTCTATATCACAGTTTTTATACTATTATTTATATATTAATTTTATAATTTATATTATATATCAAGATTGTCATTTATATTTATATTCCAGTTATTATATTGTAACTAAAACTTTAGTTTAGAGCAGGACAAGTCTGCTAAACAAGTCATCCCCAGCACACAATCCCCCCCTCGGTTATCAGCAACTTTTCCACATTCCAGTATCTTCCAGATCAATTGTCCCAATAAAATTAGGATTTAGTCAAAGTGCTCTGCTGGGTTAAACAAAATCTATAGGTACAGCAGCTACACAAAGACAAACTCCCAGTTTTCCACCCTATTCCTGGAATAAATAAGCATTATTACATGCCTAAATTCAGCAAACATTGCAATGGGAATGAGTTGTGCCCATTTAAGGGAATATATAAAGATTTCTACATCAAACTATTCACAGAACGCTGGCAAGGTTTCTTAAGCACTATTCATTCATTGCTTTTTCAGTTATTTGAGTCCACAGCTTCACAAACTATGCAAAATTAGCTGCAGAATGTAAAGTTTGTCAAACCAGGGAGAACATTAAATACAAATCTAATAACAAAATATTTTGGAACTTACGTATAAGAAGATAAACTGCTGTCATAAGTTGATACTACACCATAATTTTCTTCATTGTAACGAAACATGTCATTGGGATCCCATCCATTAGACTAGAAGAAAATGATGCTTGTTTTTCAAAATGACACTGGAAACACATTCCCTTAAAATTAAGGGCTGATGGCAGAAGTTAAACCTTCTGCCCTCTTTCCTGGGCCTATGAATTCACTGTCCAGATAACAAAGTTATAAAGCCACAATTTGCTTTGTGGAAATTTGCTCATAAGATGCAGATTTTACCTTCAAAAGCCAGTTTTTGGGTGTATTTGTGTGGGTTTTGAGGGTTTTTTCTAAATACATACCCACTCTATACTAGAGTGATACTGGTTAGCAAGAAATGCAAACATTAATGTCTTTTTGTCTTTTCCAAAAGGTGCAAATTGACACTTCTGACTATTAGAAACATCTCTTGTTGTGGCAAGTGCTGCAACTTTTCAAATGCACTAATGTAATTACCTGAGACCCAGCACAGGTTCAAGACTCCTGTTGATCTGCACAACCTCCCCCCTTCAGTAAAATTGCTATTGCAGCACCCAAGCACAGCAAGAAATGTTTTGAATATTTTATAAAAGCACTGACAGTATTGAGTGTTCTAATAAATCCCAATAAACTGACAGGAGAACTGTTCTACCCAAATATGCTCCACAGTAACAGGAGCAGATTCTCCTCTAATCAATAACATTGTTTAACACGCTGCAATCTGAATACCTTGCTAAAATAATGCATTCTTGAGTAAAAGTTGGCTATGATATATAAAGAAATGGCACTGGAGACCATACTCCTCATCTAATGGTTCATAATCTACTAAAATTGTATCTGTGCTTGGGTTCAGACTTTCATCCATTTCCCCATGTGAAGCCCAGGGACACTGAGCTGAGCACAATCTCCCCATCCTTTCCAAAAGCAGTGACAGTCAGGCAGGGATGCTCTGATTAAACATAAATCACTTTGCTGTATTGCTGAATTTGGAGGCCTTAACAAAAGCTGCTCTTTCTGCCAGTCCCTGAGCCCAACATGTCTCTCAGCACAGCAGCTGCCATTTGTCAATATTTGCCACGAGTGGCATTTGAAATCCAGCTTTTCTTATTCAAATTGCTAAAAAGTACTGTGGCAGCTGCTGGCAAAGACTGAACATCCACCATCACAGTGCAGGACAGCGATTTTACTCCAAAGTTCATTACTAGACTAAAATTAAGGAATTCTTTCAAGGCTTCCTTTCAGAGAGCACGAAAAAGCAACACTCACCACATCTGTCTCCAGTGCCTCGAGCTCCTCAGAAGCCGTGTTCTCTCCTCCATCCCATGGTTCAAGATCCTTTTCCTTGTGTTCTCCATTAACTTTAGCACTAATGGCTGAATCAGTAAAAGCATCTGCAACAGAGCAGGAAGGGATGGGGGTGAAATCAGCTGGAAAAGTATGCTGGTTTTTATCTGAGGAACAACCAAAAAACAGCTCAATTACAGGTTCAATAATCATCATTCCCCTTCTCTTGCAGCTGCTGTGGTCAAAAGGACATTAGAAAGGTGCCTACTTTAAATTTATAATAACTGTGGAAGTCCAGACTAACTTCTAATATATCAAAGAACAGAATTATTTTCAGTTATTTCAAAATATTTTACACCAACTACATGAATATTTGGGGAAAAAAAGAGAAAAAAAGACTGAGGATCCCTGTTCCTCTAGAAAACCCAAGGCTTGTATAATACAATTTTCCAACCAGCCCACGCAACTGCACACTAAAACATTGTGCAAATATCAAAAAAGCATGAACCCAATCCTATTCCCTGAATGGGTAAACTACAACTTTCCCTTCAAATATCTGAATTTTTTCTATTTCCACAACTCCTCAACACACCAACATGCACACACACATTCCCTGGGACATGAACAGAAGTATCTTCCCTCCTGACAAAGCTTTTCCAAGCAGCAACTCACCCAAATCCCACAGAAATATTCAGGAACTCTCTCCCTCTTGCTCCCACCAACATATGAAAATAAATAACCAGAAAGGTTCCACTATTGTTTAAAAAAATTATGAAAACATAAAGAAAAAAAAAGACCACAAGTTATTTTTTTACTTGTTCATGTTTCATTCAGGTCAGACTTAAGAAGGAATAATACCAGAATATTAAAAGTGCTGTATAAAAATATCTAAAGCCACTCACCAAGGAAGCCAAGCTTTTATATTTGTAAGCAACTATATCTCAGAGCTGCCATCCTTAAGCAGAACTTCAAAAAATCAAATTAGCCTGTTATAAGCTTTCAAATAAATAAATCAGCCTAATATAAGTAAGTCTTCAATCCAGAATTTCCTATTATCCTTTACTGATAAAATAAGGAGCAAACATTTCAGACCCTTAGAAAAGCTGCAATCAAACCACCAGGCAGTGCCAGATACAGAAAAACATGGCCTAAATTAACTTTTGGCAAGATCTAAAAATCTTCCTAAGAAAAATGGACTTTAAAGCTCTTATGAAAAGAATTCACAACATATGAGGTTGGTCACTGATGTAACAGTTTTTACACAATCACTGAAGATGTTCTAAAGAGAGGCTGCTGACACTGCTTATTATTCCTGTTTTACCCAATTTCACAGTGAAGTTCTGCATTTATTGGTATGATCTGGCATGAAAATTAACTGTGCTGAGCCTGTCTAATAACATCCAGCACTATCCCATGAAACGCTCACTCAATCCATACACAAAGAACTGTGGGGAAGCAATTAAACATTGTTAATGAGCTTATATGAAACAAAACGTGCCCCTGCCCTACCTATGTGCTGATCCCAAATTTCAATCACTTCAACTATCCAGAAGAGCTAAAAACCCAGGCTGACAACAGAAATCACCAACTAACTGCAAGATCCTCTACATGATCCTGCCAAGTCCCACATGCACAAACAAAGAGATTAACTTTCTGTTATATATTATGGGAACAAAAGCATTATGAAAGGCAAGATGCAGAGACACAGTGACTGCCAAAAATTACCTGTTTCTGAAGGAACTACAACAGATATGGAGAAAGGAGGAGTTGGAAGACATCAGATCCAAATTCAGGTGGAATTTTTTATATTATATGGCTGAATTCAAGCAGAGCTGAACTCTTGAGTTCCTCTCACAGAATTAACCAAACATCTCCCACCTTGCAAAGATCATTTTCATAGTAAAAACTCAGTAATGTTCTCACTATTAACATCCCCATTTTGCTTCACAAAGGAACCCAAACTCCTCCAAATAACCTACAGATTTTTAAGTTTTTTCAACTTGAAAACACCTCTTCACACAGAGACAAACAACTTCTAAAATATACTGTATTATAGTATATACTATATATATGTTCAAATGTCTTCTGAAACTACACAGCAACACAGTGCTACAATCCACAGTTAACGAGTAGCTAAAAAGCACATTTTTAAGGCTCTTTTATTTGGAAACTCTACATGTACCTTTTCAATACCCTGTAGTTAATTCTGCCTTAACCCAGACAAACCAGAGCTGCTCCTGTCCCAACCATTGTTAATTCAGTGTTTCAGGTCTGATCCACTCAGATTGGACGTTTTACAGCAAACGAAAGTTGGAGGCTGCTCATGGCACTTTGAAAACTGTGAACTTTGTTTCTACCTCTCTGGGAGTAGAGGGAACTCTTCTCCACTGAGATTAGATAAATATGAGTTAGGAGGCCTAATGGAGACAATCTGTGTTTCACAGCACAGTTTCCTTCATTTCTATTAAATTCCTTCAGGCAAACTCCATACAACTGTGCCATTTTGGATACAGTGAATAAAATACCAGCTTAACAAGACTCATCTACTCAACCCACTAATTTTCGTATTTAAACAGCCACATAAACATCCAGCAGTGCTGTTATTGTAATGACACAGATGAACTGAGGGAAAAACGAGTCAAAACAAAAACTCCTCTATCTACCAAATGCTACAGGTCTGAATAAGATGTGTACAGTCACTGCTCTGCTTCCTAGTAGAATCCAGTGCATCATGGGGCACAGGAACCTTCACTATGCTGCATTTCTCATTTTAGAATGACAGTCACAAGCGAGACTGCACCAGTTTAACCTCTACAACTCAAAGAAAGTCCAGAGTTAGGAGAAATTCAAGCTACAAAGGCAGACTTCCAGTCAGACAATATGGTCTCCAGAGCATCCAGGCAAAGTTTAAATGTAGCAGAACGGTACCTCAAGGCACAGATCACTATTTTCCTGGAACAAACAGCCTGGCAGACACACGGGAGACCAAGATTAAAAACCCAGCAAGTCAAACAAGCCTCCACCGAAATTAATGAGCAACAAGATTGAGAACGTATGTAAAAAATTCTAAAAATAAAAGTTTCCAAAACAAAAACACTGTTCTTATGATTATTAACAAAGTAGGAGCTAAAACATGAGCTGCTGCTCCAAGTGCTGACTGGCAGAGTAATAACAGACAAGACACTGCACAGGCTCAGCCTCCCCTTATCTGGTGCCTCTTATCTCTGAGCTGTTGAAGGAGCAATTCACATGACACCTTGACACGGCCAAATTTTTAATCAATCCCTTTTCTACACCGTAAAACCCAAGTTAAAGATCAAACAAAACCTGGTGAAACAAAGGGCTGGAGCTGTAACACTCAATTAGTCCCCACTGCCTCTGTACCTGCTTAATGTGACATTTCCTAAGCAAAGGAGTTGGGTATCAAGGATCTACTTCTGTTTTAAAGCCTGGTAACTGGAAAAAAAATTCCAAGGACAAGAGAAAATCACAGTAACACAAATCAAAAATATACATTCTGCGAAAAACTCAGCTTGGGCAAATTCTTCAAGGATGTGCCATTAAATGAGTTAAAGAAAAAAGTGCCAGAATAGAGCAATTAGGAGTCAGGGTTTAATTAACTTCATTGTCCAATGTGCTCGTTCCCACAAACATATTTTGAGCTACTAATGGTGAAGAGCACAAATATGCAATTAAGTGCAAGTCTGCAGTTCAAATGCCATGAAATCCATCATTGCCAAAGGTGCTGATGCTCCCACTGAAGCTTTGATCAAGCCTAAGCAAGGCCCAAAGTAAACTGAGCTTTCACCTTAAAGGTTTCAACAGTAAACTCTCATTTGTTTTGTAACTACTTATTACTGATTTGAAACATTAAAACCAGTTACCACCAGCTCTGCTGAGCCAACATTTCCTTCCTTTGTTCATAAGATGCCTACTGCTATTCCCCTTGCAACACTTTCCTTGGAAGGAGGCCACTTGCAGTGCTAATTCAAGGAAAAGCCTTAACAGCCAATTCTCTTCTGCCTTGTTTTTCATTGCATTTGTGATATTTTTCTCAGAGTGCAGCAACAGAGCCAAAACCCAATAAAAACATTGTAGAAATCTTTTACTTTAACAGTAGTTATGATGTTTCAATTGTCTCATCTTTAAAGAGAAGCCAAGAAGGCAACTCCAAAGCCTTGGTGAAATTTGAATCATATGCAAACCAGCACTATCAGTGTTTAGGGCTCCAGGAAAAACTGCTGGAAGCTTCTTCTGTAAAACCAGATCACGCAGCAGCTCTGAGATCTCAGCACTCAAGAGGTGAAGCAGAAAGATGTGACGTGTTAATGCACAGCCCAGGATTTCAACTTGCACCTCAGAGCGGGTCTGGAGCAGCTGATTTCCAGTGCACGTGCAGAACTCAGTGTCAGTCCCAGTTTAAAGGCAGACAGAACAGTCTGAAAGGGGGTGATGGGTGTAACACAGCTTCACCTGAGTTTTCCAAAGCATGTGTCATTCATCAGCCTGTACTGCAGCAAACCTCAGTTCCACAGGGATCTCAGGTGATCCTTTCCATTCCTTCTGAAGCCTAACAAGCACCTGCACAAGCAGAAAGGTCTGTGCAGACTGACAGAGCTGCAAATACAGGCCTGGGAAGTGGGGACAGATTTATTTTTTAAACATTAACTGCTACAACACCCCTGTCCACACAGACCTAAAAGTTTTTCTCCCAATCCTTCCAATTTCTACAATCTGGGCAGACACCATTCTTTCTCCAGTGGTGCATTTGAAGGTGCAGTGTCATGCTTGGCACAAATGTACCTGTGCTGCTCCCAATTTCACCCACCCCAAGCCTGGTGTTCCCTCCCCTGAACTCTGATGCAGCTGCAGGACGAGTTATCAGCTCCTTCCCCAAAGCTGCACCGCTCTGATAGCACTGGGAGCTGCCTGGCAGGCTCTGCTGGATGGTTCTTCACACACAACTGTATTTTCCTCTCTTCTCCATCCCATTCCCTTTCTCCCTGCTGCTTTTTCCCAGTCCTCTTCCAGTCTCTATTGCCCAACTTGTGACTCAATCCAGTGAACATCTTCAGGAGTCTCTTGCCCAAACTCCTCCAGCCCAGCAGAGAACAAAAGCCAGATGCTGTACTCCAGATACTGTACTGGGAAACCAGGATGCACTAAAATTTTCAAAACACAAATTTCTGAAGAAATTTAGTTTAGTTCTAGGGCTCCCCAAAATTCCAGCAGCCTCCTAAGGGGTAAGAAACTACACACAGAGATCCCAACAAACCTTATTCCAGGTGAGACTGATAACAATCCCTACCCTAGGTAAGCCTCTCAACAGAGAGCTTGTGAAGTGCCCCTTTCTTGGACTACACTTTTAAAACAGAGAAAGCCTTTCCAATCAAATATTTCCAAATTGTCTCCTTACTTGTCTGTGAAAGCCAAAAAACACTGAGGGGTAGACAATTTAAAGGTATTTGTCCCTGTCCCACTTTGAGCACCAGGCAGTGACGGTTCCCAAGACAAGGAGTTTAGTTTCTCCTCACCCAGGAGTTTAGACTCAAGTTTTCACTGTGAATCACAGGCTTATCTGACCCACTGCCATGAAGATTTGGGTTTATTTACATGAACAAAAGGTCAGCAGTTCCTGTGTGCATGCTCACACACTTCCATTCTTTTGAATCCTTGCTTATTTAATTACCCAGGAAGCAGAAAGCCCCTCGTTTCTCTAATGTGAAGGTGTGATCAGAGTTACACTTTCAAGTGTCATTTCAAGATAACACATTTTTGAGACAAAATGGAAAGCAGATTAATTTACCCACTATGAGTTATCAAGTTTTGCAGCCTTCCAGTTTATCTTGCTCCAAGTCTCTACAGCTTTATTTCAACTCTCCAGTACTTAAGAGATTTACACTCCAAGATATTCCACCTAATAAAGTGAACTGAGGGACTGCTCGACCTGAAGCAGTCATTTTCTTCTAGAAAATGTCCATTCCTAGAAGCAGGAGCATATTTTTCCTTCAGTCTGTTCAAAATCTATAAAGACTGGATAAGGCAGAGGCCCATTTGCATTAACATTAAAGTGAAGTTCATAGCAGACCCATTATAAAACAGCTCTTGTGTAATTTAAATTCCAAGTCCCATCCAGAACCTGGAACCTATCTGCATTTCAATGCTACACTTGCTCTGACATTATGCATCATCTTCTGGGAAAAGAAAAATTCCTTGAGGAAAAAAAAAAAAACCAACAAAACAAACTTCTCATTCTTCAGCTTTAAATCAGGCAAGAACATCCACACAAGGTGAAGAGAGAAAGATCTCATTAAATGTCCTCTGTCCCTACACATCTCCAAGTCTCTGATAATGGGAATAAAACATGTTGCAATAACCACTGAGCTCCCAGAGAGAGTTGTTAATCAACCTGTAAATGTACACATATACAATTCCACCCCACACACAAAGCTGTGCATTTGCTTTTATTCTTTATCCCAGCAAATCAGCAACACAGGCACAAAAACCCTTCAAATTTGCTGCCCAAAAGAGAGAAATTTGCACAGGAATTGAGCTGTCTGACTTATGAGACTCTCGGGTTCCAGAAAAATAATTAGGGGCTTGGAGGTCACACAGTAAAAGTATGAAAACTGCCTGACTGTCTGTAAAATAATTTAATTTTGACAGTTTCAAGCCATGTCTTCAAGATTTTAAGATCTGTCTGCCACCCCACAAGGTTCTTCTGTATTTTGGAAAGCCTACAAGTAGCAAAGCAGAAATGAAAAACACAAGTTGAGGATTTTTAAAGATCTTTGAGCTCTGTCTGCAGTAGTATTTTTAGAATATGTTTTAGAATGCATGTTTAGATACAGAAGTTAACTCAATATAGACTTTGTATCTAAATCAACTCTGAAAAAGAATCTTTCTCTAAAGAATTTGTGTCTTCACGGATTCTTGTATAACATTTAACAGCATACTTTAGGAAAGGTATTTATCAAAAAAAAAGTTGACCTCCCGTAGAATGTATAAAATGGTTTATAAAACCACGAAGGCTTTGCCTTCCAGTCACCAAAGCCAAGTGGCCTCACGAGGGTTCTGCAACCCATTTAAAACATATTTGATAAATTTGAGATTTCAGGAGTTTTGCACTCACTAAGAATTAAGAATATGAATGTGAACTTTAATTTTTGGATCCTGAAGCACCTACTTTGAAAAAACCCTGACTAATGATCTTATGACAACGAACAATTTTAAAAACAAATATACCTCTTCTGGCATAATTGGTATCCATATCCTTAAAATGCACCATTACAAAATCTGAAGACTTGAACAGGATACTCTCCAGAATGTCTTCACGTTTTGGCCCCAAACTGGATTCTGCAGTTTTCCGATGAGCAGCATCAACCACCAAATCACACTGTGGGACACACAGAAAGGCTCTCAATTAATGCACCATCAGCTACTCAATAAATTCACCTACTTGCAAAAAAAACCCCAGACATTTACAGTCTGCTTGTGCAAGTAGTCAAAATAATTCACAGTAAATATTCGAATTAAACAAAATATTCACATTTTAATCAAACACTGATTATCAGGAGCTTTGAAAATAAGAGTCAAAATGTCAAAAAATTACCTTAGGACTGTAGGTTTTAAAAACTCCTTCATATATACCACCATTTTTCACTTGTACTTCACATTTGGATCCCTAGAACGCAAGAAAAATGAAAATATAACTTTCTACGAGACAAATGACATTTCAGTGATTTTCTTAAACACGTATTCCTTACATAAGTGCACTGTGTAAAAAACCAGCTCAATTTTCAGTCAGATCTCCTCATTCAGCACCTGCCAATTTACAGATCCACTGCTGTGCTCTGCAGCTGCAAACAGCTGGGTGTGTATGTGCTGCTCTGGAGGGATTTAAAGATACTCACAGGAGCATATTTGGTTCTTACAAGACTCTTGACCAGCTAAAGCACAAAGAAGTTCTTGCTGAAAACTGAGATCTGTGCATGTGTGGGTACAAAAAAGGATAAAAGCTTAACCTGGACTCAAGGAGAGATGTGGGACTTAAATTTGGCATGTCAGGACTTCCTCTGGAATCTGGGAGAAAGGGTTCTAATCCCTGCACACAGACCCATTTTATTTACCCATAACCTCTCTAAAACCAGAAAATTCAAAATATGACCAGTGCACCTAAGAAATCTGCTGTACCTCTACAAATTAAAATATTGCCAAGTAAAAACTACAGAATTACTGAGATCAAGTTGGCAGAAAGTGCCTAAAATTCAATATTCACTCCATCATATTACAATTACTGGACTAGTTAACGATTCTCTGTCACTATAGGAACTGTTTCCCCTCTTCCAAACATGAAGACTTACAACAACTGATGTGAGTATGTGAACCATTCTCATGTTTGCATAGATGCCATCGAAAGAAATCTGAAAAATAAGAAAGAAATCATAAATACAGGAGAAAAACTTGTAACAGTTCTAAAATTCAGAGCACCCAAACCAATGCTGGCTTTCATATGAGTTCCTAGAAACACTGGTTCAAAGCCTTACTCAAGCAATATACATAGAATGTATATTTAAATATTATTATTAATATTGAATATGGCACAGGAGATTTCCAAAGGATCGTTACCCTTTCTCTGACCAATTAAAGATCTAACACCCTTCCAAACAAGATAAAAATCCCACTCAATAAACAAGGAAATATCACTCAATACTGAAATTCTCTGGCTGGTTGGGTGACGCTCATGCACAGACTCGAGGGGCGTCAGCAGGGCTTTGTTTTCTGACTGGAAGAGCCCTGCTGACATCCCTCTCTGCCTTAAGAACCATCAAGAGCAAGGCACTCCAAGTGCTGCAGAAGTGAAAAGGTGCTTTCAGGCTGCTGAACCACATCTTTTCATCTCCCAGCCCTGATTACACCCATTAACAGGAGCCAAAGCCGTCAAATCGTCGAGCGCCAAATTGCTACAAACCCTGTTATTAAAACAGTCCAAAGTAATTCACTGCAGCACCAGGAACTGAAACCCTGACTGGGAGAGCTCACCAGGTACCACCAGGACACATTCACTGGTGAGGATGTCTGTGCTTTGTTGCAATATCTGGTATCTCTCCCTGTCAACTCTGTGCTTGTGAAATGAGCAGGGACCTCACCATATTCTGAGCTTTTCCACTGACAACACATCTTTTCAACTGTCAGCTCCTTAATCCACTTACTGCTGTGTGCCAGCCACTTCCCTGGGCTGCAAAGACACGTTTGGGGACACTCCTGTGCTCAGCACTCAGCACACAGGACATGAAGACCAACACTTGGACGATGTTTAGTGTTTGCATATGGCCTTTTTCACCAGACTCCCTCAAAGCTTCTTTATTTTTACTCAAGTGCCTTGATATCTTCAATAAACATTAATGTAAGTAAACTGTGGCCCTTTTAAACCTTCCTACTTCTGCTCCATACCCCCAAATTAGCCATCTTTGAAAAACAGGTCAATAACAAATGGGTAAATATTTGATTGGTGCAGTTCAAAGATCCACATCTTTAGCTCTGATAAAATGATGTTCTACAAGTCAAGCCACAACTATACTTCAATCATACATAGCCCTGAAAATAACTGAAGACATTGGGGGTAGGAGAATTCTGAGTTAGCAATTTTATAGTAAAGCCAAACAAAATAGTTATTTTTATTTAATTAAATGCTGTCTTAAATCTCTTTAAGGGAGAAGCTAATGTTAGACTCTCCAGATAGGAACTAGTTCAAAAAGCACTGCCTCAAGCTAAATGTTATTCACATCTACAACTAGAATTGCAGGAAAATGGAGAATATTTATGTAAGTGTAGTCAAAAGTTTAAGAGAACCTTTCCCCCTTCACCCTCCCAGGAGACTTAAATGAATGCAAGATGCTACTCTTTAGAAAACTGTATCTCAGTCTAAAGTATCCAAAGGAAAAAACTGGGAGAACATTCCAGTATTCTGCTATTCTTATGTCTCTAAGTTGTTTCCTCTTACCAGGAGTGGTACAATGAGGAGAACCCCCAAACTTACCGTAGGCTGAGGTGGTCCTTTGCCACTGCTGCGGCCTCTGGAATTAAACACACACAGGGGATGTGATTAAAACAACTGCCCAAACTGCTGCATTTCTTACCACGCAGGAATTCCGAACCCCATCTTAATACAGAGTTGAGAATGGGAAACCAGCATTCCCATAGAGCAGAACCTGACAATTACAGGCCCATTGAGTTCATCCTCCTAATTCCTGACCTGACAGCAAGTGCCTTTAGCAGGCAGGGGGTTACTTACAATAAACTAAAGGAGAAAATGAAGACAATACTAAGCCTATGCCGTTGTTCCAAATTCCAAACCTTACTGGCACACAAAACCAAACCTCAGTTCAGGCTCAACCCCTACTTGGGACAGGGTCCTTCTCTGAGGCTCTGAACTTGTCACTGTGTCAGATGAAGGGCCACTCAAATAACTGAGGAGCCCTGGTTGTGAGGCTCTACCTACAGAGCTTGTTTCCAACTGCTCTCATGACCCAGCAAGATAAAGTAATTAAGTCTGTCCATCCCCTCAAAAACACTGACTCCTTTTAATGCAAACCTGCCCATGTGCAGCACTCCGAACACTTCCATAAGCTTTTAAATTAACCTGGATGCTCGGGATACCCTGCAAGCTGAGCTGGATCAGTCTGTGCCCTTCACCTCAGCCATCTGAGTCCCAAAACATCCCTGCAGCTGCTAAGTCTACAACAGCTCCAGTTCTTCAGATCCACTGGTGTGTCTTAATTCTAAGTTCCTTCCTTGTACCAAGAAGTCCCAGTTTCAAATACTTCTCACAGTGATTTAGATTTATATTACAACTTCAGGAGTGCCCCAAGCGTAATGTGAGGCAAAATTAAGTCTTCTACTGAAAAAAAAATCAGTTTTTAAAATAGAACCACCTTATTGATGCACAACCATTTCATTAAAGAGACACAAAGAATCACATCCATGTTTCAAAATATCCAAACAACACTGAAATCTAAATCCCACGGAATGTCATGGAATCCCAGAATGGTTTGGGCTGCAAGGGACCTTAAAGATGACCTCAGTCCAAGCCCCTGCCATGGGCAGGGGCACCTTCCACTAGACCAGGTTGCTCAGAGCTCTTGAACACCTTCACTGGATGTCAACTGCATTGAACTGCTTTTGAAAACACCAATCTACCCCTCAAAATAACATGCCTCTAAAGATAAGGCTCATGGGACAGCCAAGAAATCAAAGGAACTTCTCTCCCAATGAACATAAATAACTCTCCAATAAATTCTGTAGAAATAAAGGCCATCAGAGAGCCATGAAAGGATTTAATGAAGAAAAAATGAAAACCCACTAAACTATCACCTGCCTCGTTTAAGAAAACAAGTTTCTGCAACAAAATGTGGTCTCAGAGCATCCCCCACACTGGTGACATTTGCTGATGGCAGGACCTGCAGATTTGGGGGGCCCAGCAGGCATTCTCAGAATATTGCAGAATACTAATTTCAGAGAAAAAACCCCAAATTCTAATGCAAATAACCTTTATTTAACTACCATCAGCCTGAACTGTCCATAGAATCTTCACTTCACCTTGCTCTCGAGACAAGAAACTCTCATCATTTCCTAAACCTGCCATCTGTTAAATGGCAACCTGGAACAGCATTTTTGCATAGTATTCAGAGGAATGATCCCTCTGTTTCTGAAAGTCATTTCACCAGACGAGAAACCCCCAAACAAGAGGTTCAGTCCAGTTCTGACTTGTCCTTCTATTACAATCAAAAACGGAACCACCACGGTCGCTCGCAGAACTCGGCCAAAGTCAACCAATTTCAGCAGCTCTATCTGTTGGCCTCAAGGATTTTAGATCCTCCTTCTTCATCAGCTACAGAAATGGTCAAAAGGAAGAGTTTGGTGCCTTTGCAATAGAAACCACTCCATTTTTAGTGACAAAGTATTCTTAGAACTTAAATAACTGGGTTGCTGGACTGGTCAGAAAGTTTGGAGCGTTCCCTCCAAGCATCAACCCAACTGTTCTGGATTTTCCATCTCTTACCACATTTCCAAAATTACTCTTCCTACCCACATTTCTTTAAGAAATAAACTGCTTGTGCACATCCATGTTGGCAAGAGGTCCCAACTTCTACATCAGCCAAGGGTTAAGGTACCTGCAGAAATTCTTTGTTACTCTGATCTAACATATCTCTTTAAAGACCTGGCCTCTTGTTTTCCAGCTTGTGTTAAACATAAACCATTGGAAAAAAAGGAAAAACATTCACCAAGATGAAAAAAATAAAGATATTCACCAATCCAGTTCAACAATACAGTCAAAACTGTGTCTTCTCCTAAAACTGAGGCCATCAACTTGAGTTTCATATTCCAACAGGCAAAGACTCAAGTTCAAACTACCCTTTGACATATCTTTGATGTATCAAATGAAAAAAAAAAACAAAAACATTTAAAACCTCTGCAAAAGCAGAAAGCAAGTGGGTTTTGCCAGAAGTTTAACATAATTTAGAACAAGAGAGTAAAACTAAGAATGGGGGAATCCAGAAGGGTCAGTAGTAATTTGGCACTGCTACCTAAAAACCCATTTTCATTACAGCAAGTATGGAAAATTAAAAAAAAAATGCACTTTGCATTGCAGAAATGTGGTTAAAGGTAAACGTGGGCAGCTTGGCAAACCCAACCTGGAAACCCTTTGCTTTGGGGTAGCAAAGACATAAAATCAGAAACTACGAAGTACCATCAAGCAATTACACTTAGCAGCCAACTCCCTCAGTCCAGCACTGACACCTGAAGAGTCAAAGTCTCCAGCAGGGCCCAAATGCTGCACAATAAATATTTTTCCCCAGCAGCAACTTGCACATTTTTTTCTATTTTTATGAGTATTTCCTACCCTATTCCTCACATCCCTCCTCCTCCCTATGTTTACATGCCAAGTAGAGCGTTTGTATAAGCAAAACAAGGTCACACGTTTATATTTTCCCAGTTAAGTGAAAACTAAGGCAAAGGAAACAAAGTCCTGCATGTGAAAGTAAGTCTCAACTTTTCTCTCCAGTGGCATCTTCACTTTGAGACTAAGAAATAAATGCAATCACCCTGCAATTAATGCCTAGAGCAGAAGTGCAAGTACTCAATTTTAGAGTGAATGGATGTTTCTGGAGCACTGATCTTACTGCAGCTTGGAAAGCAAATTTACAGGATATTCTAAAGAATTCTAGTGCAGAGAGCTGGGAATGCTTTTCTTCTGAGGGAGAAATCAGAAGCACAAGGTTTTATTTCAGTGTAGTGTTCAGCTGTATAAAGTCAAATGAATCGAAGCTGTCGATTAAGATTATGCAAGTCCTGCACGTTTGTTTTCTGTAGTTTTTTCCCCCACTACTGACATCGATAATGTCAATTCCTGTTTCCACAAGAAATGACAGTTTCTGTAGCATCTGGATATGGAATAACCTGCGTCCAGTCTGACCCAGTGCACACCAGTAACCTGCTGATGGGCTTAGTCACTGTAGAACCTTCTTCATCTACATTGCCATGAATCGGTTGTTAAATTAAAAGTTACTCAAAATCAGGGATATAATATCATGCTGAAGTGCATTCTCAGTGATAAGGGAAGAGACCTGCAGGTTAACCAGGCATTTTGCTCAGCAGTTTTGCACAGTTGCACTAAAACCCACACAAAGACGTGAGAACAAACTAGAAACCCTCTGAATGGCACGTGTGATCAGCCCTCCAGAACAGTCACTCCCATTATATCCCACTGCCTTGGCACTCAATATTCCCAATTCTTTCAGTCTGAACAGGATTGACACCTCTCCTGGCCTTTCCTTAAGCTTATAAAAAAGGATGTCAAGGAAAAAAGGAAAATAAATGTTGGCAAGAAGTGGGTGTAGTTCGTTTTCGAGACTTATCCATGGGATTATTTCAGTTTTAGTTTTTAATGGGAAAAGCCATTTTTAAAGGATAGTACTTCAGTGTCTTCTCAAATGACCCCCAAGTCCATCTTGGCAAGAAAGTTACCAAAATGAAAAATCCCTTCTGCCACAATTGTAACCAAAACCTGAGTCTTTGCCCTCAGACAAAATAACAGTGGGGGAAATTAATAACAAAAAAAGGGTGAAGAGCTTGGAGGAAGGTTGGGATGGATACAACTTCCAACCAGAGGGCAGCCAACCCTCCTGTGCTTGCATAAGGACAAAACTCAGACAAAAAAAGCAGATGTTAGATAATGTTCTGACCAGCACAGGGAGCAGGTTTGGGAACCAGGTCCACACTTTCCCTAATTACAGTTCATTGTGCTCTTGGCATCTCCCCTTCAGCCCCAGCCCACCTGCCATATCAAACCCAGCATTTCACTTGGGGCCTCTTCATAAAAAAGGTATGAATCTTTCTTTTTTTCTTGAACACTTCTAAAGATACCTTCATTTCTGATTTTTTCCCCTTATGTAAAGGGAAAATTAACGGTATAATGAAAACCCCTGGAATGCCTTGTTTGTTCACACAAGATTTTACCTTTACCAACATGAAACAGAGATGTCCATCACTGTGAGCCCATGGAGACCAACACCCTCCACTCATGATCAGAGGTACAAGGACGAAAAGCTCAGCCCAGTTCTTACAGCAATAAACTCCCAGCAGAAAATTAGGCCCAGGACAGCTAATTATCCGTGAGCTTTCTGCCCAAACTAAGCTTTTAAAAGCAACTTAGCCATGAAAAGTAACATTTTCTTGTATTTACGGTAAAAAAGGGAATGCTAGGGCTGCAGGGAAATGAGCTGCTGGGAGGAAAGCTTGGCAAAAACTGGAGATGTTTTAAATTTCTATTAAATAATACAATGCATCGAATTGGTATGAAGATGCAGGCCACCTAAATTTTGATTTTTTTAAACAAAAAAAGCCACTCAGCTTTTCATTTACATGGACAGATCTGCAGCACAAACCATCCTTGAATTTGTACTCCCAAAAAGACAGGGTTTCTCTTCAGGACAGCAATAGGATAAGTTCTCTGAAGGTGTTCCATGGGGCTGTGATTTTACAGACCTCTCATTCAGAAATAACTTGAAAAATTAACAAAAAAGAGTGGGAAGACCTCTGTCAGTTGTTCAGCAGCCCCACTAGAACTCCTTAAGAAGTTCTGAGGTGGGATTTCTCCAGGAAAACTAAAAATACAACACTGGTAGGAGAAATCCAGTGGCTTTAAGATTAAACTTGGGAGTGAAATTGAAGTTCAAATGCCCAAATTTACAGTGGCAAGTGCTCCTCATCAGACCGAATTCCAAAAAAATCAGCTGTGGGTTTTGTTGCCCTTCACGTTAACCTCTACAGTGCCACTGTGTGCTGGCAGGGACAGAGCACAGCAAACATCACGTCCAGCCCAATGCCACATGTAAAACCCATCAAATGGGTGCCCTGAGCTGCCGAGGTATTGTTGTTGTTATTTACTTTGTCCTTTTCAACCCTTCCAAAGCTCTTCCGCTTCCAGTTCCATGGGCTGGGAACAAAGTAAAGCCCCATTTCCACTGATGTCCAACAATGGGGCCACTGTAAATTCCGTTTTATTGCCAGGGCCCAAAACTGAGTGGGAATAAACGTCCAGCTGAGGAGGAAGACGAATAAAACTCGAAATGAAACTGCTCTGAGCGACTGTGACCTTCAGAACTGTTACCGTCCCACTCTGATCGTTTGTTATGACCCCCACAGCCCAGGAAAAATTCACGGCACTACCAAGTTTATTATTTGAGGGAGAGGAAAGGGAAAATAGGTGTGGGTTTCTGTAGGTAATACTACGGGAAGGAGGGGGATGGATTTTCCAGCGGTAGTGAGTGCGGGGGGGGGGGGGGGGGGGGGGGGGGAGAGGCGAGGAGAGGGGAGAGCTCATCCTCTGCAGGATCCCTGCCCCAAAAATCCGGCAGAAGGCGAGGCCTCGGAGCCACCATCCAGCGGCGCGGCCTCGCCTGCCTTCCCGCGAGAACCTCACTGCGCTTCCCATTTAAAAAAAATAAAATAAATAATAATAACAAATAATATTAAAAATAAGAATTATAAAAATATAAATACAAATAAAAAATAAAAACTAATAAGAAAAAATAATCACACCCCCCCCCCCCCCATGTTAAAAAAAAAAAAAACACACACACACACACACCCCGGGTGAGTCGAGGGCGCCGCGCCGCCATCGCGGGGCCCCGGATCGCCGCCCCCTTTCCCCGCCCGGGCCGCCCCCCGGCCCCGCCGCCATCGCCCGCGGCCCTTCCCGCGCCGGCCCCGGCACGTGCGGGCCCCGCGCCCCCCGCTCCCCCC
>NW_020884906.1:6767876-6855784 GCF_003945725.1 Corapipo altera
CGCACCCGCGGGCTCGGGGCTGCCCCGCGGGGCCGGCGGGGCGGGGGCAGGGGGCGCGGGGCGGGCTTGGGGAGGGCGGGCGGTGCGGACTCTTTACGGGAAGTCGGAGGGCGCGGCGGCGGTGCTGCGGCAGGTGAAGGGGCGGGGAGGGAGGGGGGACACGTGAGGCGGCGGCGCGGGACGGCGGCAGCGCCCGCCCGGCCCGGCCCGCCCGTGAGGCCCCGGCGGTGCCGGAGGGGCCCCCAGCCCACACAGCCCCCCCGCGCCCGCCGGTGGCACCGGGAGGGTCCCTCCTGCACCTCCCGGTGTGGCTCCCGCGGGCGCGATCCCCGCGCTGCGGCCCCGCAGGCCGCGGCCTGGTGCGGCCCGGCCGCGCTCGCCCCTCCCCGGGCCCCAGCGAGCGGCGGTGGGAGGGCGGCGGGCTCGGCCCGCAGCGCATCGTTCAAAAGAAACCAGGCGGCGAGAGACAACGAAATGGAGGAAAAATGGCCGAGCCCTCGCGGGCTGTGAAAGGCCGGGGGAGAAGCCAGGCCCTGCAGAGCGGCCCCTGCCCTGAGCCGCAGAGATCCCGAGCCGCCACCACTAAACACATCCCACCGCCGTCAAACACAGCCCTGCTCCGGGAGGACGGCAAGATGGGGCCGAAGGGATGGCTGTTTCCCGTGCAGTGCCCCTCCATCTTACAGGTTCTGGAGCAGAGAGGGCTTCCCCGAATGTTAAAGACATTAAAATTTGCATTGCGCTGACAGATTAAATATTTGAGATGCTCCGTGTTACCTGTCCACCATCACCAGGCTCCCTGCAGGAATCCACAGTGCAGCAGCTGTGTGTGGAACCTGAGAGTGGTAATTTCACCAACTCATCTCAATACACAAAAATAAAGCCTGGCCTTTCCTATTAAAAACCAAATTATGCACGTACAGGATTAGTAAGAGCAGATGCAACTTGAAAACCAAGAGCTAAATTGATTTATAGCCATGGTTACTCGAAATGCTCCGAGTTTAATCTATTCATAGAAATGCTCTAGAAATCCCACAGGATTCCAATGGAATAAAAAGGAGCAGTGCTCTTAGGCGGGCATTATTTATACACCTTGCTCCTAAAGCAACAGCTTTGCCGTGCACTTGGAAGAGTTGTGGGTGGCACACAATGGGGAAAAGATAACAAATATTGAACAGCTTTCTTAAATTAGCATTTTCCCTACAATTTTGACTGTTAAACCGATTGTTTTATTTTACCTCACAGGCCCAAGGAACCTTGTGGTTAACACATTATGAGCTGAATGACAGATACTACTCAAAAGGGGCTCAGCATGAAAAATTTTCCCATTGAAAATACTCTTAAACAGAGCCAGTGATTTAAGGAAACTACATTTTCCAGTCATTTTAGTGAGCTCACAAGACACTTTGCTACTTCACAGCCACAAAACCAAGAGAGAAGGACACTGAGGATTTCTGCAGCCCAAGAGTCACCAACACCTGCAGAGCCAAAGGCAGCTCGTGCTACCACTGACTGGCAAAAATTTTGGGACCATTCACTGTAAAAACAGAAGTCTGATTCACTGCATATGATGGGATAAGTAACTTTACCTAAGAGCAGCTAAGAAAAGACCTTCCTATATATATATGTATATATATATATGTAAAATCCACTAGCATAAAAAACACTTAACCAATATAAGACAATACATAACAATATAAGACTAATATATCACCATAATAATATATAACAATATAAGAAAGATATAAAGCTGTTAGAGAGTGCCCAAGGGGGCTACAAAGATGCTGAAGGGTCTGGAGGGGCACTGAACAGGCTCCCCAGGGAATGGTCACGGCCCAAAGGCTGCCAGAGCTCAGGGAGTGTTTGGACAACACTCTCAGGGACAGGGTGGGATTGTTGGAGTGTCCTGGGCAGGGCCAGGAGTTGGACTGGATGTGTCTTGTGGGTCCCTTCCAACTCAGGATATTCCGTGTTTCTATCAACCAACCTCCTTAGGGTGCTGTTTATAAATTCTTCCACAGCTTTTGTGGACCTCAAGCAAGGAGCACTCTCTAATTCCTGCCACACTGGGAGAAATGAAGCAGGAATGGAACTTGAAGAACCAAGATTACTTGCACTCAGTGTGTTTCATCAGTTTTCATTTGAAAAGAAAGTTACCAACAGAAAGCAGGAGGAAGTGTGATAAGAGATTGGTTGTAACACATCCAGGTCACTTCATGTTAGTTTTTTTTTTTTAAAGGACATTACTTCAATGCTTTTTCAGCCAAGAATGTTTACAGCTCCCAGCAATTAGTGACTATTTATGAGGCTAAAGGTTTAAAGGTTAAGAACCATTAAAGCACCTGCAGTGGTTTGAAGAGGCAGCCACCCTGTGGGGTCCTGCTGGCAAAGAGGGAGCCCTTGATATTCAAAAAACACAGGAATAAGTTCCACAGGCAGGGATGGTTTCTAAGACGCGATACAAACATACTAATGTACATTTTAGGGTGCCATTATGTGCTGGGAAAGCAGGATATGAATAGACTGGTGTTCACTCTGCAGTAATGACTCAAGTGCAGTTGCAGTTTGACTTGTTTTCTCCTTCAATGTCGTCTTTGTTTTGTTAAGCTCTGTTTGGCTTTCATTGTGCCCTCCCTTTGCTGTTTGTTGAGCATCTTCATAAAAAAACCCACCTTAAAAGTAAATATAGAAGTGAACATTTAAAATAATAGCTCCAGCAGGAAGGACCACCAGAGAACCTGCAGGTTGGTTTCCAGTGGCAGAGGGATTCTCCAGTGACCACCAGCATGGACAGTGCTCTTCACCTTCCTGTGCTGAGCGCATGTACAGGGAATCACCCAAATTTCCCATGTAGTGGGATTTTACTGCTGTTGGGGTGCACAATTCCCTTTACTTCTCCCTGCATACCATTCCCAATATTCTATGTTTATTATTTTATGGCTGGGCTCTATCAATTTCTCACCTTTTTTTGCTCTTCCCTACCATTACAGCTGATATTTTGGTTGTCAGTGATGTAACAAAGAACAGCCAACAGTGGATATGATGGTCTGGCTGTAGAAATATTCAGGATTCAATCACCTGCTCTGTGGTCAAAAAAGAAAAGCAACAATTCCTAATGGAGAATCATGTCCTATTTTGCCTTTCCTGTCCACAATCCAGGTTTTTCCAAGAATCCAGTTTCCATTCAGATCTGTGACTATGTGTGCAGGCTGAATTTGCATAGGGAGATGAATGAGCCTGATAAAATCATTACTGAGCAGGAAGTGCTACGTGATGTAACATTTCCTTGATCTAACTTGCTCTTGGGTCTTGTGCTCCCTTCCTTGAGCTACCCAGGGTGATCCTCAACAGCATCAGCGAGACAAAACATGCCTGGATACAAAGGGACAGCAGCACAGGGATTTATTTGGAGTGAAATCAGCTGCTGGAGAAGCTCAGAGAACTGAGCATTTCTACACACGTGTTTTCCCTTCCCCGCACACTCTGTGCTTTAGTCCCATCACCCCGACCCTCCTCTTGGAGAATTAAGCTTTGTGAACAGTGCTTTGAGTACAGGGATCTCCAAACACTTGGAAGGATATTAGGAGAACAAATCAGGTGCTCTGACACATGAAGCACTTCCCAGAGAGATGTGATGTAGCTCGTCAGCAAAGCTGCCCTGAGCTTAACTGATGACACACCAGTGGTCAAACCAGGATTGATGCAGACAAGACACGAGCAAAACCAAAGCACGAACCCCAAACCAACGAGATGAGATGACTGCTGCCACCTCTGCCTTTCCTCCCCACCCCAACCTCCATGTAGGGTCTTCTCATTGCCTGCAGCACCCACCAAATTCACAGCTCAGCTCCAGGCAGAGCCCACCTCCCATCAGATACAGTTTTGGATCCACAGATGTGGTTTTACTGCTATTTCCTCCCATTTCTCAGCCCTGCATTATCCTCCTCCAGGTCAGTGCTGCCAGGGCATGGATGTCCCTGCTGAGCCATGTGTGCCAGCTGCTTCTCCTGCAACCAACAGGAGATGAAGGAAAATGCTTATGTCCATCCCTAATGTCCATCCCTAATGTCCATGGAGCTCAAGAGAGAAGTGCAGAAGTGCCAGAGCTCATTTCAGCTATAACCAACTCTTTAGGGACCGTTGCTCTCAATTTCCTCAGAACACTGGACAAGGGCAATTCTTTCCTGGGGCAGCAAAGCTCCAGGATCTGTGTGACAAAGCCGTGGGTTCAGAGGGATTGTTTGGTGACAGAGCTGCAAACTGGGAGACACCAACTGTGCCCAGCAAACCGCCAGGAAATCGTCACCCAAGCCCTTTACTCTTTTAGATTTCACATTTTTAGAAAAGGGAGGGGGGAACTCAGCCTGCTAAGCAGCAGCAGCAGCAGCACACAAAGCAATCGTTATGCCAAGATTTAGCTCTCAAATCCCTCAAGATCTGGTGCTCACAGAGCATAAACAACCTTTGCCTCCCAGCCTGGCCGAGCGGTACCTCCACGTTTCTCAGCACAGCTCCACAGCCCCTCCAATACCCATCCTCTCCCAGCCCTGTGCTGAGGCAGGCGTGCCAACAAGAAAGCCAGTTGCCATGGCATTTTTTCCCCCTACAGACAGATGTCCATTAAAAACCAAGTCAGTCTCAGGTTTGCTTCACAGAGCAGCTTTCAGTTATTATTACCAGCCCGCGAGGAATTTCCACTGTGCCCCTTCACCTCAGATGTTTCAATGCACTGCAGTATTAATCCCTGGGGATTAGAAGGGAACTACTTCAGAGCAGACACAGGTACATTCAAAGGACAAATTTAGGATTATGATCTTGGTTTATGTTTTTGGCAGATGACAACCACATGACTGTGTTTGGAAAGGGTTGAATTTGTTACCTCTGGTGCTCTTTCTCCTGTTCACTGAGACTGTGCTCAAATCATCAGGCAAATTGGGAATGAGATGTGAAACTTTTCCCCTCCTCCAACACATCACAGCTGGGGCTCAGATCTGGGATTTTGGCTTTAGGAGGAACCCACCTGTCCCAGGCAGAGCATCATCAGAGGCTCCATCCATGGAGAAAGAGAAGCCCAGGCAGCTTCAGTGAGCAGGGCCAAGCACTTCCATGTGGCTCAAGGAGTGGTGTCTTCTGCCTTGGTCACAAGGCCACATTTTTATTTAGTATTGGAAAAAGGGATTAATGGATTCCATACTCTCCTCTAGCCCATTCTGGGGGCCCAGGGCTCATGAGAGGTGTCCCTTGGGAAAAGCAGGAGAGATTCCTACTGCAGCATTGGCAGTGCATCACCAGTGTCTCTGCAGGGCCCATTTGCAGGGGACAGTCAGGTATTTTTATTGGGACTCCAATAACACTAAATATGTGAGAACTGGACACTGAAATGTGACTATGCAGTGAAATGAGTTTTCCTTGCTAAAGCAATCCTGAGTGATGTCCAGGGAGGAATCTCCCCTCTCATATTTGGGTCTGAACCTGGCAGGGCTCCTACAGCATTCCTTGTTCAGGCTGTGGCACTTGGGAGATGTGGGCCTTCCACGTGGGAGCTGACATTCTGGAGCCATCATTGCAGCTCAGTCTGCATCCAGGCTGGCTCACAGTGAGTTTTCCACAGGAGCCTGGATCTTCAAAGGATCCAAGTGCCACTGTTCCAGCTGCAGGAATGACAGCTCCTTGTGGCTCTGTAAAACAGCAGGGTCTGAGCACGTCCCCAGCTGTGAGGTCCCAAGGCAACGCTCCCTCTCAGCCCCACACTCACCTCCCAAGGCACTGGGATTTCTCCTCTTGGTTACAGCAAGTGCAGCTGCAAAAATGATCAAAACCATCTAATCCTCTTATAACTGCTCCTGCAGTTAGACTCCGATGCTGCAGAGGAAAATGCCGTGATTGCTGCATTCCCACACGGCTCCACAGAAATCTCGGCTTTGACACCACTGCTCACTCCTCCACGTCGATTTTTTGGAAGGAAGAGAAGATGTTTGGCTCTGTGTGATGAAGCTGAGAGTGTTTTTCAGGAAGGGGTGGAGGCCAGGAGCTCCCAGGGCTGCGCTCTGCTCTCGGTGCTCCTTCACTGAGCAGGCAGGATCCAGCTGGGATTCCTTCCTCACCAGAAGCCAGAGCACATCTGAAAGCTGCCAAGGAGAATTGCTTGGAAAAAGTCCTCTTTGCTCCTTGTGCAAGCCCTGCACTTGCAGAGGGAAGCTCTTGGCCCAGCTGTGCTTGGACAGCACTGTCCGGCTTCTCCTCGGTCAGTGTGGGGCCCTTGGCTGCAGCAGTGTCCCTGTGTCCATGGATAACTCCAGCTCACCCATCCCACTCGGCTCCTCCAGCCCTCACAGAAGCTTTTCCAAGTGGGACTCCACGCAGACCATGGATTCAAGCGAGCGGCACTAGGAGTTTCTCCAGCCTACGTTAATTCTGCTTGCACTGAGATAACCAGTCGTGTAGAGGGATTGTTCTGGGCGATCTGGTCACATTTTAGGTGCTAAACAGATTTATTGTGGGTTTAGTTTAGTTTTACAGAGCTCAGGCATGGAGACCGTGGAGTTGCCTTAGAACCTCACTCATGCCTGTAGGTGGGGGTCTCCCCCCATCCCAAAGAGGAGCCCACCAAGGTGGATTTCCCTCATGTGCTTAAACCCCTCTGCTGTACATGGGAGGAGGCTCCTCTTCCCAAAGAGTGTCACACATCCATGGAGATTCATAAACATTAGTCACATATAAAGAGACACGAGGGCAGAGGGACACTGGGAGGCAGAGGCACTTAGGTCAGTGTCAAAACCATCATCTTTGCAGCCAGAAACCCAATTATGTCCCACACTGACATTGTCTTCCAAAGCCATTGCCATCACATAGGGACACTGAAAACAGGCAAGAAAACAGCTCATTGCAGCCTCCATCCAGGAAAATTCTCCTGAAAGGCATGGAGACAGCCTGACTGCTGGCTCTGGGGTTTGGGAAGGCTCCTGCACACCCCCAGCACAAACAGGACCTTCACAGCCCAACTCCAGCACCTCTGAGAGCACGATCACCCAAGGAACGTGCCAGACTCTGCACCAGAGACCAGCACAGCCCGGGGATCTCAGGCTGGGAATAAGGCATGTGCTTAATTCAGCTCATCCTCACCCCTGCCCTGGGGCCCATAAACCCAGAGAACCTCTACAACCACAAAATCAGCACATCACCAAACCTGCAAAGACCAAAATTTCAGTTTTCTGGTGAGCTCACACGCCTCTGCTCAGAGCACAGCTCCCACCAGCAAGCAGCAAAGCTTTCCATGGTTTCCCAGCCTCTGCACAGCTCAGGAAAACCTCCCCAAAGAACCCCCACCTGCTCTAGCTCCAGCAAGGCAGCAACCCCCCCAGGTGCAGCAGCTTAATAGGAGCTGTTGGCCCTGAAGAAGGTTCAACAGGGCCCAATTTCCTGGTGGGGAAGTAAACATTGCTCTCTCTGAGGTGTTTGATGTTTTTAACCAGCTTGGGATGGAAGAAGTTTGACTCTCCAGCTCCCTGGGAGAAGGTGGAAGGAAACCATGTGAGTGTCTTGAGGTTTGTTGTCTAACTCAATTAACCAATTACTTCCAGGTCAAGAAGGGGCAAAGCTATAACTGCTGCTTGCTGCTATAAATAATGTTTGCTCAGGGGTGGTGCAGGAGCAGGAAGCTGGAGGTGTGGGGCTTTAGCTTGGAGTGAAAGCAAATATCACCAATTGCTTCCTGCTCCAGGCAAACCTGTCCCTGTTTTTTTTCTTTTGCCCCTCAAAGGCTGGAGAGAACCACAGCACAGAGCTGGCTCCTGCCTTGGGAAATATGTGCAGGAATTCAGGCTGGGGAATCAATACATAAGTGTCCCTCCTGTGCTGCAAAACTCCCCCCAAACACCTCTGGCTGTGCTAGTGTGGGACCTGCTGGATGAGTCTGCCTTTAAAACACAATTATTAGACCAAAATGCCCCTTTACATAAAAAAAAAAAAAGGGGGAGGAGGCCATGGAGAAATGGCTGTGAATTTCTCAGAGCTCAAACGAGAACAGACAAGTCGGTTGGTGCAGATCAAGGCAGGAATTTTCCAGCAGGCCTTAGGGAATTGGGCTCCGGTGAAAAGGTAAAGGGAGCAGAGAGCAGGTGGTGGGACAGCAGTGTGGCCCCTTGGAGGAGCCTGGGCTGGCCATGGCACAGGGAGTGTGGCTGTGGGTGCTCCAGCTGCTCAGACAGATGGGCACCTGTAGATCTGTGCCTGGAGGTGACTCCATGTCCGATCCACTCGAGGTTTTTCTTGGGCACAAACCAGGGATGTCACCTCACCCAGCACCTTGGCTCCTCAGGGAGCAGAACCAGTGGCATCAAGGGGATTCATTTGCATTAAGAGACAGTTTCTTCCCAAGGGGCAAAAAATGCACGAGTCCCTGGCACCACGTGAAACAGAGCAGTGTCAGATGTCTCACCCCAAACTGTGGCACCCGCCAATCTGGTGGGAACATCCCTGAGGGAAGAGTGACAGCCGAGCCCTGGCTCACCCCAAGCTGCCCTAAACTTCCCTTCCAGCAGGGGAGCACATCCCTCTGCCCCTGCTGTCCCCGCTGTCCCCTGTCACCCCCTGGAGCCACCTCTCCCCAGTGCTGGCTTGGGAACAGCTGCCAGAGTGAATCATCTCAGCATCCTCAGGACTCTGCCAGGGCTGTGACCCTGCTGCATCTGTGCTTCTCCCTAGCCCCTTTAAACCCTACAGCCCTTCCTGCAGCCCCTGCCAACCTCCCCTCTGGCAGGTGGGTGCTATCCCCAGAGAAGTGGCAGCAGAGGCTTCTGGTCCCTGTCCTGCCCCTGTACACAGTCAGTCACTTTGCTGTCCTGCTCCCTCCATCCCAGGGAATCAGGGACCTTCTGCAGAGGGAAGAGCAGGATCCAGTGAAGTTCACAGCAGCCCTTTGGGGAGACCAAGTCCCTCATTTCTTGCTTCTGCTGGAGCACCCCCTGTTCATTCCTGCCACAGAGCCCACGTGGCACATGCCCAGGCAGGTTGTGTCCTACAGCTCTTTGATCCCACTCCCACCCAAGGCAGCACCAGCACAGACAGCAAAACCCCTCTGCTGCTCCTTGGGGGAAATGTGTTTCTTTCATGATTTAAGAATAAAAGGGTCTATTTTAAGGGTTTTAACCATAGCAGCAGCTTGGCCAGTCTCAGCTGTCCCGTGCTTGGGAGTTTTGTGCTGCTGCAGCCTCTTGCTGTGGTGACACTGAGTCACCAGAGCTGACCTGCTCTTCCAGTTGCAGATGCCAAAACTTGCCCACAGGCTGCAGTCCTGAGTGCCAACACTTTTTCCAGACACTTGGGTGTCCGGATGATGGGTAAGGAAGAGTCATGGAATGGCCTTCACTGGGAGTTTTCCCTTCACCACAAGCCCCATTTCCTTGTGGGCAGTCTCACAGGAGCAGGAGCCTGGGGGAGCCCACTGATCTGCAGCAGTGACTAAACACCCAGACAGACACTGCAGGTTGTCCTGTCACCTGGGATGATTGTAGGAGAAGCTGGAGGGGACTCGAGGACTGAGAGTAATTTGGTTTAACACAGAGTATTCAACAATTCTTGCTTTTTCTGCATGAGCTGCCCAGGGATAATTGCCCTGCCTTATCTGCTCAGATCAGCTCAGCTGAGCCCAACTTCCCCAGCCCAAAGATGACACAGGGCTCATTTGGACAGCTTTGCCTTCGAGTTAAAAACCAGAAGACTTCAAAAATAACAAGTTGCATGTTTTGTTGTCCTCCCTGCCTTCTCCTCCCTCCCCTTCCAGTCAAACACACACAAAGAACTGCACACTGGTTTAATTTTCCATCACATTTTTTGAAAAGGAATTCCAAGATACAGTACAGCATCTTAGTGTTCTACACAAAGCAAGCCTTCAGCAAAAGGTCAGAGGATCTTAATGGTGTAAAAATATATCTTAAATAAAATAGTTTCTCTAGGAGAGCAAGCCGTGCTGTACATCTCTCGGTCCTTAGAGTCATTTACAGAAGGCAGAGGCCTGGTTGTACAATCCACACATGGAAAAGTGAGTGTACATTCATGCTACAAAGTTAGAAAAGGTCCAAATTCCAGGTGGTTGGGGCAGATCTCCAGACCCAAGCAGTGGATGCCATGACTGCACTAACACGTGCCCCGAATTTCCAGTGACGGTCCACACTTCCAGTCCATCCAGTCAGGAAGTGGATTGTAATGACCCGCCTTTCCCAAGTCATTCCACTGATTGTAACTCATCCCTTTCAACTGGCCAAAAAAGGAACCACCTCCAGCAATAAAGGACTGGCTGTTTCATGGGTCTGGGCTGGAGCTGGTCAGCCAGCCAGTGTCCCAGACTAAGATCATGATTGTTCCAATGGACAAGGATCATCCTATGGGCTGGAAAGAAAACTGTGGGACTCCCCTGCCATCTCTAACAACAGATCAGCCTTTAAACGCTCCCATTCTGAGCACAACAACCACCAGGACAGTCACTTCTCCAGCCAGGAGAAAACTGCCCGCCCCAGAGCATCCAATCTGAGAATCTAAGTGAAAACCAACAAAAAACCAAAGCAAAAGAGGTTTGTCCACAAATTCCCCTTACAGGACCTGCCTACCTTTGGGGCAAGTGACATGGGAGTTCTGCCAGCTGAGATTTTGGACAGTGCCACGTTTTGGAGCAGGATCAGAGGAACTGGGAAAAGCAGCTGCAGCTCACAGCAAGGGTCCAGTGGTGGGCAGCACATCCAGCTCTCCCACAGACCCGGCCTGGCAGCTACAGGAATGTGGGAAGAGTTTGTAAAAGGCTGAGCTCATCCCTCTCCTCATCTGGTTTTGAGGGTAACAGCTCTGGAGCTCGTACCAGCATCCCCAGTGCAGCCCAGTGAGGGGACACACCCCCTGCTCAGGAGGACTGGAATGCTGGGAGCATGTTCCCATCTTCACAGATGACTCTATTTAATTTGTAGAAATACCTATAAAATAATATTAAACAGCGTCCAGAACACAAAACTTCCACCCTTTCTGCCCCAAAGGCAGCACACTGGCCTCTCAAAGGCCACCTGTAAAATGAAGAAAGAGATCATAGCAGAGTCCCTTAAAGCATTTAATTTCCCAGATCATGAGCCTTTAGGACTCACCTGGTTTCTTACACCACTAAGATGGTTCATTTTCCACACCTCACTCCTTTTTATTTCCAAACTACAGTTCTACTCCTGCACTAGCAGTTCTGCAGCGCCAGGACTGCACATACAAAAAGGAGATGTATATAGTCTAATTTACACTGTTTATTAAATAATTTCTTAATTGAGAATACTTTTAATCCAGGAGAAGAACTGGAGAAGCCTTACACACTGGGCTGAGCCTACTCTACAGCATCCCTGCAGGGAATGGGATATTTGACATGGACACACCCTCCACCCCAAAACCTTCTCCAAGGAGACAGGAGGGGCTCTGAAAAGGTAGGAAGGCAAAATGGTCATCAAGATCTGCCTAAAAACAGCTAAATAGTGCAGTGAAATGCTTTTAAATACCACAGACACCTCCACTGACTGGCAGCCAGTTTTATGAGCAGCTCTGAAGACAATTTCTAGCTGAGCTTTAGTGGGCTGGATGTTCCCAGCCGGAGTCCCGAGGTGAGCCAGGCCTGCGCCGGCACGGCCAGTTCCAGGGCAGGAGCAGAGCATTCCCAGGCTCATTTCCCCCTCTTGCCACGGCCTCTCCTGGAGGAAGGTTTGCCTGTGCCTGCCGTGGAGGAGCTGGCAGAAGATGCCACTGCGATGTTGATCTGTCCCTCCTGGATCTCCTGCCGGGTCTCGGCTGGGAGGTGGTTGATCTTCTGTTGTGTCTCCAGGTAGAACATGACATCCCGCAGCTGCTCCTGGATCTCGGAGATCTGCAAGTCCTTCTGCTCACAGGTCTCCTTTAACACTCTCTCCTCCTCCTTCAGTTTGTTCTGCAGCAAGGCCTGGTTTGCTCTCAAGCACTTGTTCAGCTCCTGCTCCTCCTTCAGCTCGTTGGAGAGCTTTGCCACTTTGTTGTTCAGCTGGGAACACCTTGCAGGGAGAAGCACAAGTCAGGACAGCAGCACTCCCAGCCCAAACCCCACTGCAGCCTTTGTACTGGGCAACTGCCCCCAGCCCCCCTGAGACCACCTGCAATTTGGTTTTCTGGCAAAGATGGGCAAGGGGAGGCAATGCAAGACTCTGACATGCCCCCAGGATTTTCTGTGCAGCACCAGTGTGTTACCTGTACATGGAACACGATACTGTGAGGCAGAATTCCTTCCTTAACTGCATAACTCAGGAGTTATCCCTTCTTTTGGTAGTCAGGCAATTCCACCTCATGACAAATGCCAACAGTGAGATGTTTGGGAGATGGGACTAACCTTGAGCACACACCTGCAGCTTTTGGAACAGGTCCCAAAAAGGGCACAGAGGTTACACAGGACCCTGAGAGAGCTGAGGGCAGCCAGGGACCCCAGACACTGGCTCCTCCACACTCCAAGACCCTGAAGATGCCACTTCACTTGGAAGTGAGATGCTCCCAAAAGGATATCAGTAGCCCCATGATTCACAGACTTCCTGCTCCCAACAACTCACTGCTTTTACCCTGGAAGTTAGCTGGCATCATACAGCAACCCCTTCCCACCCAGCAAGGTGAGCTGCACTGACCCACCTCCCTGGCCTGGGCTCCCTGCTCCAGCCAGGGCTGCTGGACAGGTTGGGAGGAACAGGGCACACAGTCCCACCCAGTCTGCTGGAGCACATGGATCCCAGTCCCTGTGCTTAACCGTCTTTCCCCTGGGCAATTCCCAAGATCTCCATTTTCCTCTGTGCTGGGTGGTGCCTCTGCTGAGCTGCCTCTCATCCCTTTGGATGCATCTGCCAATGGCAGGACAGGCTGGCATCTACCTCAGAGCAGGGGGAGGAATGATCCCTGGAGCAGGGAGAGGAAGGATCCCTGAGTGCTAAATATGCAGAGTGTGTAAAAGGAGCTGAGAACCCCAAAGCTGCTCACAAAACAGGCACTTCCCCTTTGGGAACACCTACAGAAATGAGAGCTTTTTTTAAAGCAAGCCATGTTCTCAGTATTCCAGCTTAAACAGCTCAGAATTGCCCAGGAATAGCAGGATTCCTTTTTGGATGTCAGTGTGCAGCACTTTAATGGCTGCATGGAACTGAACCTGGCAGCGGTACCCACTTCCTCTCCACAGACTGCTTTTCTTTGAGCAAGTCATTGAGCCGCTGTTCCAGACTGTCACACTTCTCAATGGTCTCTTTAAATTTGGTCTTCATGTTGTTAATCTGTAAAAACAAACACAGGCATTTCAACCAGCTCAAAGTCCGCTGCACTTTCGTCAGGACACTCAGTTTTCTGGAGTGGTTTCCAGACTTCAGCCCGTTCCTCTCCCCAGGTAAGGGAAGCTCTGAGTCCAGGCTTTGTTCTGCTGGAGACCCCCGTGTCACACTCGTAGCCCAGACAAGGAGCCACGTTGCCGTGGAAGCTGCTCACACAGAGCAGCAACTCGGGCTGAGAGCTGTGCCAGGATCACACAAAAGCTGCAGCAGATCCTTAACTTCTCCCTGCCTGCAGCAGTCATTCCTTCAGCCATTCTCTCCTGTTTCTGGCTCCGTCGGCAAACTCGCATTTCCACCTTAAGGTGTTACAAGGCTGAGTTTTTGCTCATTTTAAACCAAACCTCAAGGAAGTGTGGTCAAAGTGTGAAGATGAACAGGCTCCCCTGCTCAGCACTGACTCAGCAGTGCTGTCATAAGGCAGTGACCCACTGACACCAATATCTTACTCATGCAAAACACAAACACAAACACTCCTTCCTCGGCTTCCTCTTCCTCTGCTGCCCCACTCCAGGTGCTGCTGTGGGAGAAAGCCAAGCTCTCCTTCTCCAGGTGCAGCACTGAGCGTGTCAAACCCCCAACATGAGACTTACAGGGGATTTACAGTCAGGAATGCTTGATTCCCCCATATCAGTGTCTACAGCATGCTCTGCTGTAGTGGAGGCAGGAATTTAAAGGAAAAATGCTTTCCTGAAGGAGCGATGTGGACACATCTCAGTGTCAGCACACATGGTGCTGTCACTGGTGCCACAGTGGATGCAGAGCAGGTTTTAAGCCTTCCAGCCCTAATCAGGGAATGTTTGTGCAGCTGATGGGTAATTTGAGGAAGTAGCCTGAGCACTGATAATGGAATACACTGCATGGTGGCACCAATCCAGACAAGACTTACACGGAGCAAGTGCCATGAATAACATTGTTGGGATCTTTAAATGTGAAACCACATTTGGGGAATAGATCACAGCCATTTCACTTTGAATTTCTTTGTGGATCATGTTTCTTGGTCCTGTGCAAGATTATTTTTGATATATATTTTCCTTCTATAAGGTTCTCCTTGAGATTCCTGGGACTGTTCTTTAGGACAAGGTCAGTGACCACTATTTCAATGGTCACAATTCCTATGTTTATTTCACTGCAGGTACTAAATGGTTAATTAGAAGTCGTGTGGAAAGTTAAGTTAAGGACTCAGTTCTAAATCCTGAATCACTTTAAACCTACTTCAAAGGATCTATGTAGAGTGAAAAAGCAGTAAAATATCCTCCCTGGATTTTTGCCGGTGACATTTTGAAGCAGTCCTGCCTCCAGGATGCTTTATAGGAGGAGACTGAACTTTTCCCAAAGGGTGAGGAGGAGAGAGAGGGGATCAAAAAGAAAGGGCAAATCAATATGCATTTGGAGCAGAGAGACAGCTCCCACCTCCTGCAGCCGAGCAAATTAAAGTCATATTGTCTCTGCTACACCAACCTTCCCCGGAGAGCCGTGTCAGGGAGACGGATGGCACCAGCAGCCCGGGATCCTGCAGCACCACAGGCTGCCCTCCCCTCTGCTGCAGTTTCTCCAGCAGCACATTTAAATCACCCTTCAATCTCGGTGCAATCTACCTGCTTCTGCACCACTGAGCAGCAAATTGCTGGATGTGAGCAGCCAGAGAAGGGACAGACACATCCCGGAGCCAATTTTCCCAGCTGGGAGCGGAACAGGCTGCACAAGGCCACGTCACACACCACGGACCCACCAGCTCCTTCTCTCTCCCATTTCCCAGTGTCCAGGGCCCTGCACACTTGCCCAGGGCAGAGCTCACCTCTTCAGCCGTGTCCTTCTCTATCCGGACAATCTTGTTTTCCCAATAGATCCGCTGGGATTCCAGCTGGCTCGTCAGCAAATAGGAATACTACAAACACAGAGAGACACAGAGTGGTCAGGGGGGCTGTGCTGATCAGGGAGCCCAGAGGGCTCCAAAATCCAAATCAATTTAATCAGATGAAATTGAGCAGAGAGAAGGTTCTGGACACACATCCCAACTGCACCTCCAGCTGATGTGTTTCACCAGTTTGATTTCACAATCAAATCAATTGGTTTTTGAAATCAAGGAAAGCCTTCAGAGCATGAGGATCAAGTGAAAGTTCTGCTGAGCTGAACCCATTATCAAGGTAAGAACTTTTGAAAGAGGAGACAGCTTGTTTTTGTGGGAGCAGCAATCTCTACAAGAAAATGAAGCTTCACTCATCCCTGTCATGAGAGTCTGAGATCCCAAAGGCTGAGGGGCAGAGTTCCCATTCACAGACCCAAATCCAAGGCAGAAGGATCAGTGCACATGCCCAGCTTCCCTGTAAGAAGGTCTCTGGAAAAGCACCCTCAGCTCTGTGTACTATTCACAATTCTCTAAATGGATGGCCCATTCCAATGTCATTTGGCATCTGAACGAGGATAGATGCCTTCCATCCCATCTCTTCCCTGCTGGTTCTGCAAATGAGTTATGAGAAGGCTGGAAAACCTGATCATTTCTTATCATCAGGCTAATAAGCACCAAATTAGCCATTCACTGCAGAATTAAAAATGCACAAAGCCCTGATCACTCTCAGCAATTTCTGAGTGCCAACATACACTGCCAAATTCATTCTCTCTCAAATATTTAGATCTCATAGGACAGAGAGATCTTACACACTTTAAGCAACAACCTCCCAGAAGAAAGGGTTAAAATTAGCTGGTTTAGCATCTGAGTGTTAGTCAGAAAATTCATGGAAAAGCAACCAAATATTTATCTGAGCAATGAGCTGCTCAAGTCTGGTCCCTGTGGGCTGTTCCTCCTCACATCCCCTCGTGTCTAATGCGGCTGAAATGGTGCTGCAGTGTCTGCTCAGTGAAGCAGGGATTTCTCCTTTAGTTAGGAGAGAAGCTGGGCAACAGGTACTGAAAATAAATAAATCATTATCTGTTCGAGAGGAGGGAACAGAACATGGCTGGTGTCAGACAAGCCTGTCAGCTTTGCTGGCCAAGGATTCCTACAGCCTGGTTCAGTTTAGGAGCTAAGCTGCTCTTACTGACAGTTCCACACAGATCCTGGCTGCGATCCCTGGTCACGGATCCACTGGGAAGGGTCTGGAGGGTGACTCAGACCCATTTCTCCCTCCAGTGACCTGAGTGTTTGCAGCAGCACAACCAGCTCATCTTCAATCCAGTGACCACAGGACAACACTGCAGCTCACACGGCGCTGCATCGGCTCTGCAGAGCCAGGGAAGGTTTAAAAAAAAAAAAAACAGGAAGAAAAAAAAGCAGTAAAGCCATTCCTGCTCCTGGCTGGAGATGATTCCCTACAGGCAGGGAGCAGGTCTGCTGTGTAAGCTGATGGGATTGAACTGTGGTCATGTCAGGGTTTGAAACACTTCCCCACACAGAGCCCAACACATCAAAATATTTACCTCTAATTGTAAGGCATCAATTTTCTCCTCCTGGCACATGTCCCCCTCACACTCGTACTGAACGATCTTCCCGTCAGTTTTACTGGCCACCAGCCGATGGACGTAGTTGTCTGAGGAGAGAAAATCCAAGCACTTGGAGCTGAGGAGCACCCAGGCTGCCCCCAGCCCTGCAGAACAATTAACCCCCCAGGCTCTGCACCAGCACCTCGGGGAGGCACAGAGCCAACCTCACATGGGTTTGTTCTTTAGCAGACTTCTCCCAGACACCTCACAGGGTATTTATTCCAACAGCCCATTCCCACACCTCAGGGAAAACGGATGGAAAGGGAGTGACAAACACATTCCAGTCATGTTCTCCCTCCTCCATCTGCTCCAGACCCACTAAAGCTGCTATAAGAGCAGAGATGGATGCTTCCAAAAGACAGGGATTAGTGCAGACACAAACTCCTTCATCTCCGGGCAAACTCTGCCTCAACCCCTCTTCCTAAGGGGTTCCAAGAGCTGTTCCCAAGCCAGGTGACCCTGCAGGAGGGACGGGGAGCTCTCACCTCCAGCGTAGTCCCAGACCCTGTGGTTGGTGAGCTGCATGGCGTAGGTGTGCTGGGTCTCCTCGAAGTGCTTGTAGGCGTGTCGGCTCACGTAGCGCCCACAGCCGATGTGCCCACAGATCAGACAGATCCACAGGTTCTGCCAACACAGGGAAAGCTCTGTGGGTACAGCACTGTCACCTGGGGCACCTTGGGAAAGTGTGATCCCACCCCGCTGCCCTGCTGGTGCTGTGCAGTCCCTTCCTCAGGGAACCAGCAGGGTTTGCTTTCCCTTTCCTGCTCCTCTGGAAGGCCAAAGAGAAGGGGGTCCTTGCTCACTGGAGACAAGATTTTTTTCATGGGAATAGCAATAAATCTCTACAAGAAAATGAAGCTTCAGCCATCCCTGTTGTGAGAGTCTGAAAACATAAAGGCTGAGGGGCAAACTATCTATTCCCAGCCCAAAATCCAAGGCATTCCAATGGGCCACCCTGCAGGTGCTGGGCACGTTGGTAAATCACCACCTGGATGGAAGAGTGGCCTTGACTAAGGACCGAGGCACCTCAGCAGGCTCAGCAAGGCAAGCCCTGAAGGCACAGACCAGAAGGGCTCACCATGCTCAAGGTCACTTTAGCTCCCTGCTGTCACACCCATCACACACACTCTGATCAGTTGATGTGCTGATCTTTCTAAGAATCAGAATGATTTGTCAAAACAGGAAACCTGTGAGGTAACATCCCTTCCTAGCACCGATTCCAACTCAAAAGGAAAGCTGATACCCCCCTGACTGGTAAAATCAGCCACAGAATTACCCCCCAAAGCAGCCCAAGCAGCTGTGCAGTCAGATCTAGTCTAGATCTCACTCACCATCCACCCACCTACTTACTTCTTGAACTCCACACTCAAAGCACTTGTTCTCTTCCACGGGCTCTGGTGTCTGGCAGTACCTGCAGACAGGGCACCTGGGGGCAATAAAGCACTGTGATGAGACACAGTTTGCTCCATCCTCATCTTCCAGTAATTAAACAGAGCCAGAGAGCTCCAGGGAATGCCTGGTGCAGCAGGATGCTCCCTGTATCCTCCATCTCTCAGCTCACATTTACCCACTCAAATTGACCTCCATTCCACACAAGGTCACTGCTATTAGGCTGGTGAGTGACAGAAGCACAAAGAACAGTTCTCCCAAAGCCATTTCACAGGTTCAGCTGGATCTGGCTTAGCTGCAGTCCAGCCATAAAGAACATCTGCAAACACGAGCATGTTGTAGCTACACACTGCTGAGAACAGCCAAGTGACACTCTGCAAACACACCTTTGTGCTTAAACAACCCTGAGGAGATGCCTCAGTTCCATCCCAACCCAAGGGTTTTGGTCTTAGCCTTCCCAGGCAGAACACCCCATAACTGTACCCTAAAGGTATCAGCAGCAGGCATTCCTTTTGGATCCACCAAAGATTCAAGAGGTCTCTCATCCCTTTTGGAAGTACCTCAGTGCTGCCAGAACACCCAAGAGCAGAAGGAGCCTGTCCAGACCCAGAGCACCAGCAGCTCAGCTCAGCTCAGCTCGGGGCAGCTGAGGCTACATCTGCTGCCAGGACTGTTTATGTATTTTTCATTAGCTGCTGGATAAGCCACAGAACTATTCCAGGGAGGAGACAACCGGATTGCAGTCAGCTTTCTGTACAAATTCAGGCATTTACAGCCTCTGTGGCGCCTGAGCAAGGACAGGGATTTTCCTTTATGGTTCTTTGAGATGAGGAGCGTAAGTTGTGCTTAAATTGTATATTACATGTTTAAGTGCTATTTTGGATCTTGCCCCTGCACTGGCTAAGCTCCATTGCTTCAAATTTAAACTGGTTTTGATTTATGAGCAAAGCAGCCCATCAACTTGCACAGCTACACATCTGATCAATGGCACTGGGGTTCTGGTGCTTTGGCTCACGAGTGATGGACAGAGAGCTAAAATCTTCCTCACACTCCATCAGAGAATCCAGCATCAGGGTCCCAGGGACAGAGCAGGTACAGGGAAGATGTGCAACCTCCTGCTGCAGTAGCTGTGACTGCCTGAGGTGCAGCAAACAGTGTCCAGAGGAATGCACAACATGTCCAACACAGAGCAGCTGACTGAGTGCCAGTCGGGGGCTCCAGGAATGCTGAAATCCCCTCCCCAGGGATGGGAGGGCTGGTGGGAGCACAAACAGGGAAGGGTTAAGGCAGCAAGAGGAGCTGCTTTAAGGACAGACTCAGGTCTGACCCCCAGCACTGCCCAGTGCCATGGAGGGTCCCCACATGCAAGGCATGGCCCCCTATCCCTCATCCCACACCCACCCGGAACAACAGCCTGTGTGGAGCCTCCCCTGCCTGATTTACTGAGTGACCTTGTCATCATTCCTTCCTCCCCTGCCTTCCCCTTCCCAGTCCTGCCCCCCTGCACACCTGCTCTTGCCCAGCTCCTCCTCCTCCCCTCCCAGCATCCAGGCAGCAGAGAAGCCTGCAGGGCTGCCCAAAGGGCCCCTCACCTCCAGGCAGGTGGGCAGATCCATCTTTTTTAGGGATAACTGAACTGACAAGGCTGAGTGAAGAGGGCTGTGTGTGCACTCAGTGCTGTTTACCCCAGCACTTTTATCCTGTATTTTGAAATAATCAGCATTACTCTACAACTCCCTCCCTGCCTCAGCAGGGAGGCCCCTGGGAATCATTGTTCAATTACTTTTGGCAAGGAGATTCCTCTCTGGGAGTCTCTTAATGGGAAAACAAGAGCATCAGGCCTTGCAGTAATTCCTGCCCCCACTCTGATGAGCAGTGCCTTGTCAGCACAAACCCACCACACTCAGAGCAGGGTTTGGTGTGGGAATGAAGCAAAGCCCCTTACGTGGTGTCCTCCCAGCGCTGCAGACACTGGCTGTGGAAGCTGTGGTTGCACAGCGTGGTCAGGATCCCGTTCACGGACTCGTCCATCCTCTCCAGGCACACAGTGCACTTGGGCAGCTCTGTGAGGTCCATCACGGGCAGGCTGGCCCCCTGCAAGGCAACAACAGACTGCTCAGCACCTGCCAAGCACCAGCAACTAAGCCCAGCTTCTCTCTTGCTGGCACCAGGGATCAGAAACACGACACACAGTGGGTGAAAATTTATTTGACATAAAGTGATCCCCAACATTCAACAGCCCACAGCCGGGTTCCTCTGCACAGCACGGGCTCAGTGAAGGTGCTGCATGTGCCACCAGCCCCACTGTGCTCTGGGGGTTCACTAAATGAAAACACAAGGCAGGTTTAGGTCAGAGACAAGGCATAAAACCCACAGAGTCACCACAAAAACTGTCCCAAAGATACTGGAACGGGAAGCAGGGTTTGGGTTGATGCAGTTGAGCTGTTCTTGCAGTGTTCTGCCCAGTCCAAATCACCCTCTTAAAATCATCTGAAGTGCAGGGAAAAAAACAGACCAAACTTACATCTTCTGATTTGAAGACTTCAGCCCTTTCCACGTACACCAGCTGGCAAACATCCTCCTCGATGGAGTTGAACTGGCGGCCGTTGCAGGCCATGTAGAAGCTGTCGGCGTCAGCCTGGGCACAGAGCAGGGAAACGGGTTAAAAAGGGAAAACTCACAGCTCACACAACCCAGGAAGAGGAGGAGGAACCTCCTGTATCCTCCTTTCTCCCCTCCCCCAGCCCTGTAACACCAGGGGAGGGATTCAGCTCCAGGCACTGCATTTTGGCATCATCACTGGAAGACACAAAATGAAGTCCAGGGCAGTGACAGCTATGCTGATATTGGATCATTCAGCAGGAATGAGGGATTTCCCTTCAGCATCTGTTTTGCCCCTTGTCAGCAATTTCAGGGCATTTGTAAAGCAGATTTGGTCTCTGCAAAAATTTAAGAGGGACATGTTGCAGCACAGTGATGACAGGGAAAGGAGCAACAGTTTAACTGTGGGAAAGAGTCCATTTCACCACCCACAATCCAGGCAAAAGAGGCAGAACCAAACCAAACCCTGTCAAATCCATCATCCCTTTTCACTCAGTAACTCCCCAAACCCTTTCTCAACACAAGATTGGAGGCAATGAGCTGAATGCCACATTCCCAAACTCCTGGTCATTCCAGCCAGCAGCATCAATGCCCTGGAGATTTGTTTTGTCACCTGCAGCTAAAGCCATTAGGGGTCAACAGAGCTCCAAGGATTTTCCTCAGAAACAGGATTTTAGGGCGAATTGAGCACAAGTTTAGGGATTTACAGCATTAGATATTTGCCTGTGTAATTTGGTAGAGCAAGAGACAAAAATAAACTTTGTAACTACTTCAATTAGCACAAAACTCACACAAATATTCCATGTGCACAAAGGGCATGGGAAGCATGTCAGGAAGCATCCACAGATGGGGGAAACCTCTCCCTGAACCCCAAAATATGGAATTAGCATTTGGGAGAAGAGAATGTACAAGTGGAAGGATCCACAAAGGAACTGGAGGGGGGAATTTAAAGCCAGGATTCAGTTCAGGAGACCTGTAAGCAGCAAACAGTGTTACCTGGGTATCAAAGCACCCCTGGGCCTCTCAGTTTGGGAGTGACTGTCCTCTCCACACCGGCAGTAGCTGGAAGACCACCCAGCTCCTCAGAAAAGCAGGAAAGGTCTTTCCTAAAACCCAGGGAGCCCCAGTGGCTGGGTCCTTTCTGTTCAGCACAGCACAACACACCACTCTGAGTAAGTTGTGAGATAGCAGAGAACTCTGTCTGGACTATTTTTTATAAAATATCCTGCCAAGACAAAGCAAGAACTAAACCAAGAAAAATCACACCTAGAACAGGGTACTCTCCTCCAGGTGTGGGACTGACTTTAGGAGCCCCAGGAATTCTCAGGGAAGGGGGACAGGGCTGTTTCCCCATGGGTGAGTGCAATCCTGGCTGACATCTGGCCAGTGAAGCCACACAACCCCCCTGAACAGCGACTGCAGTGACAGCAGAGCAACCTCCCCAGGCAAGGGGCTCCCAGCTCTTACCTGTGAGCTGAACTTGATCAGCACCATGTACTGGTTTGGGGTGGAGTCTCTGATGATTTTCATGTGCTCAATCACCTCGTAGAAAGAGGCCACAAACTTCATGAGGTCGTGGCTGGTCATGGTGGCCGGGACAGTGAGGATGCAGAGCATGGCACTGCGCTGCACATCCTCCTTCAGGGAGGTCATCTTGCTGGGGACACAACAGGGACACCTCAGGGGGGGCAGGGCACAGCTGGACACACAGCTGGACACACCATTCCAACTGCTGCAGTCACTACAGGAGCTGTTATCAACCTTAACTCTCTTTTGTAAATGTTGAGAGGGGTTGTGGTGAACACCCAGTGCCCCCACGTGAAACAGGCACAGCCAAGGATTAAACTGGGCAGCTCCAACAGCAATGGGATTGCCAGGAATGATTGGACATCTGTTTCTCTATAAAAGCAGCTGAAGTTGCCCAGCCCCAGATGCTCAGCACTGTTCCTAGAACAAGTGAGCAATGTTTGTTACTATTTCCAGTGCCCATTTGGGGGCTTCTGGTGGCTTTCGGGAAGACCTGTAATGGGAGTTCTTACACAATTTCAGGGGAATGGTGTGGAATTGTAACCCCTGAAGCACAGGATGAAACCTCCTGCTCCTCAGGCAGTTCCTCAGGCCTGTCACCAAGGCCCCAGAGATCATGATTAAATTGTGGGATCCCTCAGGAAGCTGCTTTCAAATGTCATTTTTTTTGGAATCTGTGCTTGTCTTATGCTCTTACAGTCCCCAGCACAGGTTCCCAACACCTCTAATGTCACCTACAGCTCTGACAGGTCCACCAAGCTCCACCATTAACCCCAGTCACCCTGTGCCCTCCCAGGAGGAGTCACCCTTCCTGTTTATCCCTGTCGGGAGCCACAGCCTCGGGCTGACAGACTCACCCTTCCCAGGAATCCATCCTTACTTTGTTTTGTACAGGTGCATAATTCCATGGACGATTTCCACCGAAGGGTTCCCGCTGAAGAAGGAGATCTGGTCAGGGAGCTGCTTGGAGGGGGAGTCTGGAGCAGCCTCACGCTCCTTGCTCTGATCCTCCTGTTTGGTTTTGTCCTCAGCAGATGCAGCCTCTGAGGATTTCCTTCCTTCCACGGCAGCTTTTGCTTCATCTTTCACAAACCAAGAGTTTCCCGGTTACTGAGGTGCTGCTGTGCCCTGAGCACAGTCTGTGTTCACACAAATCACAGCCCTGGGGAGCAGCAGGATGAGATTCCCCTCATCCCTGCTGCCCCCCAGGACATTGCAGAGCTACAGACACCCTGTGGGAGCCCCAGAACTGAGCTGGAGGAGGTTTGTCCCATGCCCAGTGACATTCCAACAGACACCAGTATGAGCACAAAGCAACTGGGGCAGGTTTGCTGAGCAGGGGAGGAGTGGGAGCTCCTGCTGAGCACCTTGGATGTGTGTCAGACTTGGTGTTTCCATCCTTAAATCCCTCCCTGCCAGGGAAATTAAACATTTACAGAGCAAATGGTCTCATTGCTATGGACCGGTGATGCTGGGGAGTGAAACACAGGCCAGCTGTGGCACAGCCTGAAAGAAATTAAACCTCTGTGGAGTGAATCAGGGAATATCCTGAGCTGGAGGGGACCCACGGGGACCATCCAGTCCAACTTCTGGTTCTGCCCAGGACACCCCAACAATCCCACCCTGTCCCTGAGAGTGTTGTTCAAACACTCCTGGAGCTCTGGCAGCCTTGGGGCAGTGACCATTCCCTGGGGAGCCTGTTCAGTGCCCAACCACCCGCTGGGGGAAGAACCTTTTCCTGAGATCCAACCTAAACCTCCCCTGACACAGCTCCAGCCCTTCTCTGGGTCCTGTTCCTGCTCACACCGAGCAGAGATCGGAGCTGCCCCTCCTGAGGAAGTTGTGGATCGGGATGAGCTCAGTGGGAAGTGTTTGCCTAGAACAACCAGCTCTGCCCCCGCACCCAACGCACATTCCTGAACTCCTCTGCTTGTTTTCCAAACTGCCGGGCCGGCTCCAGACCCGCAAACCCCGCAGCCCTCTCAACATCCCCTGGCCGGTGTCAGCGGCGGGGACAGGCCCGGGACAGCACGGGGACAGCCCCAGCCCGCGCCCCTCGGTACCTGCGCGGGGCCGGATGGTCTCGATAATCACGTCGGTCATCTCCCGCCGCCCCAGGTGCTGGTGCAGGATGGCCGCGCGCTCCCCGGGGCCCTTCCCCTGCAGGCAGGCGGGCACGGCGGCGGGGGCCGCGCCGGTGCTCTCCGCTGCCATGTCCGGACCTGCGGGGACAAACCAGGCATTGGGCCGGGCCGGCGGCGCGAAGCCCGGTAGCGGCGGCGCCCCGGGGGCCGCGGGCACGCACCGGCCGCGCTGTAGGCGAAGGCCTTGGGCAGCGGGGAGGCCCCGGCCAGCTCCAGGCGGATCACCACCAGGGACACGCTCATGGGCCCGGCACCGGCGCCGCCGCTTCCGCCTCCGCCGCGCCGCTCGCCGCGTGACGTCACCGCGCCGTGACGTCACGGCGGCGGGGCCGCGCCGGCACCGGAGGAGCGAGAGCGGGGGCTGAGGGGCCGCGGGGGGTCTCGCGAGAGGCGGGTATGTTCTCGCGAGAAGGGGGAGCCCGAGCGGCGGCGGTGCTGGGACTGGGTACAATTCGGGGAATTCGGGGTGGGAAAGAGCTCCGGGAGCATCGAGGCCGACCTGGGATCCAGCACCATCTTGTCACCAGAGCACTGAGTGCCACGTCCAGGCGTTCCTTGGTCACCTCCAGAGATGGAGACTCCACCACCTCCCTGTGCAGCCCCTTCCAATGCCTGACAACCCTTTCCATGAGGAAATTCTACCTGATGCCCAGCCTGAACCTGCCCTGGCACAGCTTGAGGCCGCTTCCTTTTGTCCTGCCCCCTGTTTTCCTGGGACCCCTACCTGCTCCAATTACTGATTAGCAATTAGTGTGTGTGATTAATGAATACCTCAGTGGCTGCCCAGGGTGGAGTCCCCAAGTCCCCATCCCTGGGAGTGTCCAAAACACGAGTGGAGGTGGCAATTTGCCATATGGATTAGTGGGGCTGGTGGGGTTTGGTCAGAGGTTGGACTTATTTTGGATGTCTCTTCCAACCCTAACGATTCCATGAATAAACATTCACCCCTCTAATTGTCTATTTGTGCCCTATTCTCTCTCCTCTGACCAGGCCAGCTCTGAGTTTCCCTGGACCCCCCTGTGTCTCAGGATGTTCCTGAGGAGCTGTGCCCATGCCCTGCTCCGTGTCAGGATCCAGCAGCTCCCGCGGGGGCTGATCCGGTGCCACGGATCCAGGCGGAGCCATTACAGGGCCGTGATCTTTGAGGAGAGCGGGGTCCTGCTCCCAGACCCCCACAGCACAGCCACAGGTGTGTGCTCCCAGTCCTGAGCTCATGGGATGTCCTCAGTTGGGAGGGACCCCCAAGGATCATCCAGTCCACCCTCTGGCCCTGCCCAGGACATCCCAACAATCCCACCCTGTCCCTCAGAGCGTTGTCCAAACGCTCCTTGAGCTCTGGCAGCCTCGGGGCTGTGACCATTCCCCGGGGAGCCTGTTCAGTGCCCAGTCACCCTCTGGGGGAAGAACCTTTTCCTGAGATCCAACCTGACCCTCCCCTGGTTCTCATGAGACACCCCAGATGATGAGTGCCATCAAAAGTCATAGAGGTGACAGTACCCACCCTGAACCCACTTGGTAATGAAACTGTCCTGTAGTGCCACCAGCTGATACCACCCAAGGTTGATGCAGTCCTTGAGCACCTTTAGGAACCCTCCAAAGATACCACACCAAAACCAGGGATGAGGTGCTGCAGTTCTTGGAATGCCAAACCCTTCCCTGTGTGCTGGGTCCATTACCCCAGTCCAGCACATCCATCCTCGTGGGCCATGGATCCACCTCAGAGGGTTCCAAGCTGATTTCCCAGTTCTGAAGATGCCATTACATGCTCTTCCCTGGCTTTTTCATTTCTCTCCCTGTAGACTGGGAGGCCCAGAATTGTATTCCAGCTGGCACCATCCAGCAAGCCCTGCTGTCCGGAGGGGAGAACAGTCCCTCCCAGAGGTATTCCAGAGGAGAGCTGACAGCTGTGGAGTTCCTGCAGGAATTAGGACAGCAGTGCTTTGAGATTGTAAGCCAATCCCTCCTCCTCCTCTCCTTGTGCTTCCTGGCTGCATGGAAATGGGATGCTGTGGTGGTTCAGTGAGGAAGGAGGAGCTTGGAAGAGAAATCCTGTGCTGGAAAGGTCTGGATTTTCCATCTAGGAAGCCTTGCTGTCTGAGCAGGGCAGATTTTGACTGCCATCATCACCCTGATACCTGAGCAGGGCAGGCAGATAAATTTCCCTTAATTTCCATCAGCTTCTTTCATAACTTTCTGATTTCAAGACACCTCTTGGATCAGCCCAGGTGAGAAATCAGAGTCAGAAAGCAGCTGGGAGGCTTTGACTGTCAGTTCATACATGGACAGGAGGGATGGAGACCGTAGTCTCCAGGGAGGATTCTCAGATCAGTAGAAGCTCCTCCACCACAGCCCCAGGGACACAGAGCAAGAATCCTCTTGGAATAACATCCTTTTGAAACAGTGTAAACTGCAGGTTCCTCCCCAGTCACTGTTTGCCTTGATCCCATGGCAGGCACAGTCCCAGTGCATTTCCCTTTCCCAAAATCAGCCCTGTATCTCCTCTGCTGCCTCTGTAGAATCAGTAATGTGAGAACACTTGTTTATTTGGGCAAAGCCATGTAGCTGGGATATCCCCTGCCTGCCTCCTGCTGCCAGAGGAAGTAGGACAGCAAGATAAGGTGATCAGGCAACCTACCCACCCAACCGCTTTTATTTTCATCCCTGCTTAAAACCCATTTATGGCTAATTATCATTCCTGGGGTTTCTCTGGTTTCTTAGGCAGATGTCTGTGTTCCAGTGGACTCTTTTCTCTGGGACTTAATCCGGGCTGAGATGATAAAACAGCTCCCCACAATGGCAGAAGCAGCTCGGTGTGTCCGGGCAGAAGGGCTTAAGGCAGCTCTGCTCAGCAACAGCTCATCCCTGGGGAAGGGAGGGAGGTTCCTGGCCCTGGATCGACGGCACTTCGACGTGGTAAGGCTGGATGGATCCTGAATGTGGCTCTGCTGGATCCTAAATGTGGCTCTGCTCCTCAATCTCAGACTGGAATTCTTTCCATGCAGGTACCAAGTGAACAGCACCAGCAGCAGGTGTAGGCAGATAGAGAGCAGTGTAAGAGCCTGGGAAAACCTTTCCTGGAGGGACTGGGCCCTGGAGAGGGGCTGAGTGACTCTGGAAAATCAGAGTGCCCACACAACCACAGTCTCTGTGTAACAGGCACAGGCAGTGATTTCAATGCAGGACTTGGAAGCTGGAACGCCACACAAAAATAAATGTTATTACCCAGTGCCCCTGCCTTCTTTAAACAAAAAAGCTTTGAAAGAGCAAGGACTCTTCAAAGAATTGCAAAACATCCCCTACACTACAAAAAAACCCAGTACCCCAACATGCCAATCTGTGTGAGCTGAGGAGCAGGAAGAGACCCCTCTCCCAGCACAGACCCCTCTCCTAGCAGAGCCCTCCTTCCCAACACACCTCACCTTTGCAGAGATGACACAGAAGATTCTCTATGAACCTCAAGGCTGGTTCCAGTGGCACCATTTGCACACGAGGACTTGGCTCAGCATGACAGAAAATTTGCTTTTTTTTGTGTGCCCCGCTCAAATCTTTGAATTTCAGGAGTTTAAAGCTTGTTTTATAACCTTAAGACAACAAAATATGAGAGGAAGAGTCATATTAATACATTTAAAACCTGTGACTGTTTAAAGTCATCTTATCAACATTATGCCATTATTGGCTCAGCTTTCTGTGTGTTCCTGGTGACACTGGTGCAGTGGGTGATGCTCTGGTGGGATGTCTGTGTGATTGTCACCACAGGGTGTTTCAAAGCACTTCAATAACCTCTCCATGTCACAGCCCATGTGTGTGTGGTACTTTGGAACAGCAGGCAACAGCAATTAGTGGGGAAAAAATAATTGAATGTGGATTTCCATTACTGTTGGCTTTATATCCATCCAGTGGATTAATATTTATTCCTGGAGTGTTATCAAAGCAGGGAGGAAACAGTGCTTGGATTGCTCATGGTCGTGGGAGTTCAGAGACTGACTCAACACTTTTTTGATCCAGATTTGGGTGGATGGTTGTGGTCAACACTTCAGCTGCTGTCAGGGTTGGTTTGGGGTGGTTGGTGGGTGCAGAGCTGGAAGGTGCTCCCATCCAAGGCTTCCTTGGACAGCATTTAGCAATTGGCCTGGGATACCCAGTGAGTCTCCCACATGGGGACATCTCGTTGGATATCTTCCATCCAAGGACTGGCTGATCCTGTTCAGCTGATTTGAGCTGAAGAGCCACAGCCAAGGCAGTTGGCACCCACACAGTCACTGGAATCACGTCCCATCCAGCTGCAGGCCCTCGTTCCGTGTCCTTTATCCCTCACGTTAATTAGACTGTCAGTCTCTTTCCCACCCACCCACCTCCATTTCCATTTCCCACCCTCCCATCTCCATTCCCAACACTGCACAGCTGTCTGTGGTCCCAGCAGGCTCATCCATAATCCATTTGGTGTTGCTGTAGGTGGTTGACTCCCATCAGGAAGGAATTCACTGGCCAGATCCCAGGATTTACAGGCTGTGCCTGGAGCGCTTGGGTGTCCAGCCCCAGGAATCCATTGTCCTCGACAGCAGCAGCCACAACCTGGAGGCAGCAGCCCAGCTTGGCATGAAAACAGTGAAGGTACAAAGCAACTCATCCAGGGCGGGATTTGAGGATGGATTTGGAGCTGTTTGGCTTGAACGGCTCCATATTTTCAGTGGCAGTGCCTGATTCATCTTGCCAAGCCTTTTGTTCCATCCTGTCCTTGTTCCTGCAGGATGTGGCGGGGTTAAAGTAGGGATTACTGGCAGAGTCTGCACTGCTCTGTTTCATTCCCAGCTCCAAACCCTACAGCCAGTGGAACCTTGGAGAAGTCGCTTCTCCTTTCTGTTCCTCAGTTCCCTATGGGAGAAACAGCCCCAACCCTACGGCTGAGCCAACCACATCCACCTGATGGGAGAAAATAAGCCCTATGTAATGAATTCCTGGAAGCTCTGAGGCCTCAGGGATGTGTCAGCTGGGACTGACAGGTTGCCCCCAGGCTTTGGGGACAGTGAGCACGGGGGGGTTTTACTTTGGTGGGGGGACCACTGGGGGAAGGACAAGAGTGGGACTGGTGGGAAGAGTGAACTCTGCTCCCCTGGACTGCACACAGGGAATTCCAGCTCTTATCCCAGGCTCACAGTGCCTATGCCACCATCACAGGTACATGTCCAGGACAGAGACCAAGGCGGGAAGCTCCACGTTGGCAGGGAATGATATGTGAATTCCTGTGTGTCAGTGAATCAGGGAATGACCCATGAATTGCTGTGAGTCAGTGGGTCAGGGAATGACCCATGAATTGCTGTCAGTGGATCAGTACCATTGGACTCACAGATAAATGCATCACAACTGTGCAGGGCTCTTTCTTTCCCGTGAAATTTTATCCTCCACCAGTGTTTCTCTCTCCCTCCTGCTTTCAGGTCGATGATCTGGAGGCAGCACTCAAAGAGCTGGAAACCCATCTGGGATTTCCTTTGCGAGGGTTTGTCCCCTATACTCACTCAGTGGGACCAGGCATGGAAATCCCAAAGGATCAACTGCAAAAGTACCTTGAAAATGTTCTGGGTGCCCACCCAACAGGTATCACAGTGGGTTTGGCCCTTCAGTTGGAAAGCCTGGATATTCTGGAGCCATTGGCTTTTTCCATCATATGACAGATGGATTGAAAAGTAATAATAATGAAAGGCTCTTAATCTTCAAACAGTACAGGCATACAGCTTTCAGTGATCCATAACTGTTTCCCAGAAATGGGAAACAGGATTTTAGGACGTCCTCATTTGGGGGGGGGGGTTGTTGAGCACAAGTTGCCAAAGAGATGCCAGGAATATTCTTGTCCTGTAAGCCATCTATGAGCTACTCCCAGGGGTTTGGGACACAGAGTGGGATCTCAGACCCAGGTGCAGGAAGGGGCTGTAAAACCTGGAGAAGTGCTGAGCCTCTGCTCCCAACTCTCAGGCCCTCTGGAGTTACGGCAGTTTGACCACAGAGAGTCCACCCGGAGCTTTTTGGTCAAGTTTGGGGATCGTTTGCTGGTGCTGAAGAAGGAGAAGGAGCCTCCTGACAGCCCCAGTCCCTCAGGCCCTGCTGTCCCAAGGGAATACAGGTGAGAGGCAGCCATGCCTCACATGGGAGGGGTCCTGCTGCAAGGTGTGCTCAGCAACAGAGCTGCAGGACTTTTAGGGGGGATCATTTGTGATCTCCCCTTGTTTTTCAGAGTGTTGCACAGATCCCAGGACTGTGGGCCATATGAAGGCTTGGGTGCTCTTCTTTCACCCACCCCAGCTGTGTTATTGTAGTGTATTTAACACTGAGCACAGGACTCTGATGTGTGTGTCTGCCTACAAGGGTATGTTCCAGTACTGATTCCCTCCTGCCTCCCTGTGCTGACCCAGCTCTCTGACTCATCTGGCAGGCTCCTGAAGGCTCTCTCTGAAGCTGGTGTTCCTGTTCCCACTGTACTTGCTCTCTGCGAGGACAGCAGGTAATCCTGGCCCTGGGATCCTGTTCCTGATCCCAGCTTTTGCTCTGTGCTTGACAACTGCACCCAAATTCCCCCAAACATGAGGAGAGGAGAGAAGGAACCAGAGCTCACAGAGTGCATTGGTGTAGTTAGCATTTGCCATGTCTGGGGCTGGAGGAGCCTCTAGAGGTTCAAAGGACAGAAACACTTTTATTTGGCTTGGTTTAGATGTGTCCTTTTTTAGCAATTAATCAAAATGCTCCCTCTGAAAAGCAGTTATAAAACAATGTTTTAGGGCTTCCTGCTGACTCAGTGTGCTCAGGTTTGCAATGAAGAGGGGTTTTTTCAAACTGCCAGACCTCAGACAGCCATGACAGCAGCAAATCTGTGACCAGGACACCCCTCATAGCCTGCAGGCAGCTCAGATCTCTGCTGGTTGCAGGAACAGTCTCTGCACTGCAGTTAAATGTGTGTCCAGCATTCCTGGTGTTTGTGCGCAGCCTGACAGCCCAGCTCCACACCCACTGCAGGGAGGCAGGGAAAGGGCTGCTGCTGGAACCTCCAAGCTCAGCTTCCAGGAGCTGGAGGGACCAGGGCTGATCATGGCACAGCCCTGTGCCACTGCACACCAGCCTGGGCGGGGCTCAGGTGAGTGCTCAGGTGCTGCTGAGGCTGCTCTTCCCCTATCCATGTTCAGGGGGCGGGTGAGCTTTGAGAGGTGGCAGTAGCAGGATGAACTCAGTCCCATCAGTTCCCCCTTGCTTTCCCAGCACCCTTGGCTCACCTTTCTACGTGATGGAGCTCTGCCCTGGCCGTGTCCACCACGACGTGTCCCTGCCGGCGCTGCCGCCCCACCAGCGCCAGGCCCGGTACCGCGCCATGAGCCATGTCCTCGCCAGGATCCACGGCGTGGACCTCAGGGCAGCCAGGCTGCAGGACCTTGGGGAGCACGGTGAGAGGAGGCCAGGGATCCTCCATGTCCTCCTGTGTGTCAGCATTTCAAGGGATAGGCTGGATGGGCCAAACTGGGGGCAGTGGGGAAAGGGAAAGGGCAGCCCAGTGTCTGCATCCCCAGGTGTGGTGGGAGGGCTTGGAGAGCTATTTAGATCCTCCAGTCAGTGTTTCCTGTAAGGAGTTCCCAGAGCTTCCTGCCATGAACACAAGCTGCACTATGGAGTAACTTATTTGCAGGAGGAACTTGCTTGCTGCCATTTCTGACCAAACCTCCTCAGCTCCTCCAGTGCCTCAGCAGAGCCAGCTCAGCTTCCTGGATCTGGTGGAGATCAGATTTGTCCAGGATCAGATTAAATCCAGTGCCCAGTTAACAATGTACAAGACCCCTGGAAATTGCAGTTAAACTCAGGGTGCTGGACTGAGTTCTGCTTGGCTGTTGGACTTTTTCTGCATCCCTTTTGAAGCCTCTTTGTGCCAGTTCCTTTTCCCTGTTCCAGGTAATTACATTCAGCAGCAAGTTGAGACCTGGACAAAGCAGTACCGAGCTATGGAAACTCACATTATCCCAGCGATGGAGAGACTCATCCAGTGGCTGCCTCTGCATTTTCCAGAGTCTCAGAAGACAACACTGGTACATGGTGATTTCAGGTACTGCCCTGGAGCACATCCCAGGCAGGAGAGAGGGACAGGGAGTGTAAAGTGACACACAAACAGCTTTAGAGCAGTCCAAAAGCTGGGCTTGGGTCAGGTTCAGCATCCCCCAGGGAATGAGATCGAGAGTTTCTTCACCCAACTGCTGCAAACACTGGTGTAACACTGGAGGATCATCAGCTGTTTCTGCAATACCCAAAAATCAGCCCTGGTGCAGTCATGGAGTGGGGTGGCTGGGACAGCGGGGAGGGGTGCTGAGTGATGCCTCTGTGCTGCCAGCCCCTGGCTGGGTCCTGCCAGGGCTATAGGCCTGCATTGGAGGTGTATGCCAGGTCTGGCCCAAGGCTCCTTCCCTCAAAGCTGCAGGAGCTCTCTGCCCCTGGAAGGGTGGCTGCCCACTGTGGCTGCTCCCTAGGGGAGTCCTGCCCTCTCCTGGGGCTCAGACTGGTGAGGGCTGTGTAGGATCTACAGCACGTGGCAGAGCAGGGTCTGCAGTGGCTATGTGCCTTTAAAGTGACCAGAGCATCCCCTGGACAGTAACCTGTGTGCTTCAGTTTATGATTAGCCTGTCCTGTAACATTTGATGATGATCTGAAGCTCTGACTAACTTGGTTTCACTCTCCAAAGCACAATTCATTTCATCATTAACCAGGGAGTTCACTACTGAGTAACCTCTGTCCTCTGCTTGTAGAAATTTAATGTTCCACTTGTGCAGCCTCCCAGAGGACTTGGCAATTTTTGAAGAGAGTGAAGAACACTGGAAAGCACCTACTGCTGCTGAGCACTGGGATTTTTTTCCCCCCTCTGGAGACTTTTCTGATCTCTTTTTCCCTCTGATACAGGATGGACCACCTGGTCTTTCATCCAGACAGGCCAGAAGTCCTTGCTGTCCTTGGCTGGAAGTTTGCAGCTCTAGGAGATCCCTTCTCTGATTTGGCGAATAGCTGCATGGCCTATTTCCTGCCACCTCACTTTAGTGCTCGGAGAGGTACAGAGAGGGGCAAAGCCAGTGTGACACAGAGAGAGGAACAGAGCTCAGAACAGATTAGCTGTGCCCTGGGAGCCCTGGCACCTGGGCTCACTGCAAGGGGCTCTGGGTTTGCATAGCTTGCCCTCTCGCATCAGCTCTGAAGCTGGGCAACTCTTTTGGGTGGGAAAGCTGCGAACCACACCAGGAACAGTTTGTCCACAATTATACACTTGTTAAAAGGAGTAATTTAGGGTTAAACTGAGAGAAAAATTCTTCCATCATTGAGGAGGAATCTGTCAGTCACGGCTTTCACAGTCTCACCCTCACCAAGAGAACTGCCCTGTGTGCACTTCACCTGCACGGGCTGGTGTCCAACCCCAGAGTTCTGTATGGAGCCAGCCCCAGTGCAGGTCCTGGATGGGTACAGGTGCCTCCATGGAAGCTGCCTGGCTCTGCCACAGGTCTCATGTCATCCCTAGGGAGCTGTGAGCTCCTCTCTGTCAGCTGACTCACTGTCACCCCTTCACACCTTCCAGGCTTGAGGAAGTGTGATTTGAGGCAGCTGGGAGTTCCCACGGCAGAGGAGTATTCCCAGATGTACTGCGGCCACATGGGAGTGGAGCTCCCGGAGAACTGGAATTTCTACATGGCCTTTGCCTTTTTCCGCCTGGCCGTGGCGTTGCAGGGGCGGCACCAGCGCTGTGCGGCAGGTGAGGAGCCCAGCCAGGGCAGCTCTGCCCTGCACAGGGCACAGACACAGCACAGCTCTGGGGAGAGCTCCCTCTCTGAGCCAGGGAGGTCAGACCAGCAGGGTTTGGGCGCTCCGGGCTGGGAAATCCGGAGAACTCTGAAATTCCAAGTGCTACAGCAAAGTGTGGCATGTCTGGCACACTCTTGTGCTTACAGCACAGAGCTCTTGTGGGAAATGAGGGCTCAGAATGAGAGATCTTGTTTCACTGATGAGCGGCCGGGAAGCAGACATCCAGTGATGTGTGTTCCAGAGGGATGGGAATAGTGTCCTGCAAAGCACAGGGCTGCCTCCCTGCTCCAGCACAGTCTGCTCCTGTTTGTGTGGATCAGAGGTTGCTGTGAGGTCTCCTCTTTCACGGTTGAGAGCTCAAAGCCGTGTCCTACAGGTGGAGCTCTCAGACCTTCAAACTCAGCACCAGCCTCGTCCAAGGGCTCGGGAACAGGGAGGTGGTGGGAACTCTCGTGCTGTTCATCTGCACACAACAGTTCTGGCCTTGGAACCCTTAGCAGAGAAAAACGGGATGTTATTTTCACATCCCTTTGAGAGGGTTTTGTGGGCTGTCCCAGATGAGGGCACATGGTGCTGTTTGGGATGTGACTACATAAGAAATGGCTCTTTGAAACAAGTCCTGCTCTCTTGTCCCCAGGCAGCCCAGCCCAAGGTGACAGCAGCCCTCAGGATGCAGAGTTTGTGGCTGACCTGGCTTGGGAGTTTGCCATAAAGGAAGGATTCCGTGTGTTTGAGAGCCTCCCCCCGACAAAGCTGCTTGCACGACATTCCAGCACCTGGGCCGGGCGAGGGCCATTTCCCAGCAGGAGTTACAGCACCTGGCCACGTCCTGTGCCCAAGGTTCCCTTGGTCATTCCTCCCATCAGCCCCTTGGGGATGGCCCAGGATCTTCACTGCAAGCTGGAAAATACAGTGGGGCTTTCTGAGTTCCCAGCCCAATGGACTCCACGTGCTCTGCCAGAACTGCAGGTGAGATCTTCCCCCCTGGAGCTGCTCTGCTGCACCTGCCCCAGGGTGGGGGTCGTGGCCTCTGCCCTTGCTCTCCTGATCACATCAGACATTTGGCACTCACAGAATCCAGTGGCTTGGAGGAAAGGGATTGGGTTCCCATGGCTGTAACAGAGTTCATATCCTGGTAAACAGTGATTTCATAAGCTGGAACACCCTTCCAAGGGGAGCAGATTAATGCCAGCCCAGCTGTAATTACTGGTGCTGCTCCACCAAGTCCCGCCATCAGTGCTGATGGTGTGTCCAGAGCTTGGCTGGGCTTGGGCTTTCCAACCTACCAATCCAGGGAGGAGATGGCTGCTTGTTCCCTGTCCCTGATCAGGGAGGCCTCGCTGCTGACTCTCTATGGGAAAGAGTGAGCTAATTCCCTTCATAGTGTCCCTCTGGTGCTTCCTTGAGAGGTCCCTCAGAAGGTCAGGGAGCTGCTTGTACCTCCACAGCTCTCATTCAGTGTGAATGAAAGCAAACATCCCCACCCTTGGGCTGCCACTGAGATTATACTCTCAACTATTCTAGTGGCTTTATCAAATTCTAATGGGTTATTTAACTACCTTTTAGCTGCCAAAAACATATCCCATCTGTTGTTCTGCCCTTCCAAAGCATTTCCTTGTGCTCTGGCAGAAACCAGCAAACCCCAGTGTTTCAGAGTGCTTAGCAGCTGATCTGCTGGGAAGGTGGGAAGGGCAGGGAAGCAGCAGTTGTGGGGAATTTGGGAGTGCTGGGATGAGCAGATCTCCTCACCTTTCTTATAAATACTCATTTTTGCCAAACATCAGAACAGTCACACTCTCTCTACTCCATGCCTGGGGCTTGTGGAGACACTGCTGCCTGTGTGTGGGACCACGGAGTCCCCTCATCCCTGCCATCTCCCCATCCATCCCACTGCTCTTTCCCTTGGCATCGTCCCTGCACTGCCAACCTTTGCTGTGGAAGAGTGTTGTGAAAGCCAGGGGAGGAGTCTTGCTGCCTGCAGCAGAAAGATAATGCAGAGAAGGGTTAAACAGCCAAATATTCCTGGCCTGGAATTGCCACAGTGCTCCTGGGCTGGGCAAGGGCCAAGGGCACGGACAAGGCTGCTGTGTGCCAGCTGGCACTGCTGGGATGAGTTTATTCCTGGGAGCTTGGCAGCCCTTGGCTGAGGCACTCCTGGCTGAACAGGGCAGGATCTCAGCTGATCCTGCCCTATCCCACACCAGGAGCCAGCAGACTTTGCCTGCTGGTCCCAAAGGTTGCCCGTCCCCACAGTTCTCCGGGGAGATCCTGCCCAGAGGAGTTCAGTTTCTCCCTCAGACTGGCTATCAGAGGGGCATCAGGGTCATCAGACACATTATTAATGTGTCTTAATAATAATAATAATAATAATAATAATAATAATAATAATAATACTCTTCCCCCAGGCAGAGCGTGCCAGGACCAAAGCAGAGGCTCTAGTGGCTGTACAGGCCATGGATCAGGGCAGCCAGGTGAGCAGATACCTAATGCTTGAGCCTTCCCTGACTCAAAAAAACAAAACAGGGACCCCCCCCTCCCTCCTAGGGCCTCCTCCATCCCACTGCAGCATGGGGCCTGTGAGCATGAGGGGTGATTTGTCCTGTGGGGCTCCCAGGAGGATGTTTCCCCAGCACTGTGTTCCCAGGGCACTCCCTGCCATCCTGCCCTGGTCCTGCAGCCCTTTCTGTGCCCAGCTGGGCTCTGATCTCACTCTCCCACAGGTCTCTGGAGCAGAACATCTCCCCAGTGCAGATCCCAGCCTGGTGCTTCCCTTGGACCTGAGCTCCACGTCTGGCTGAGGGTCCCATGAGGGTCCCAGTCCTTTGGAGACTCGGATGGAAAACTAAACCATCCACTGTGGCACAGGAGAGGCCCTTGTGCTAAGGGCAGCCTGTGAGCTTCCTAATTCCAGTGCTGTTTGTTGTTATCTGTGCTCAGTGCCTTTATTGCCCAGCTCAATATGGGGCAAAATCCATCCTTGGACCATGAGGCTGCAGAGAGTCAGTCCTGCAGCAGGGAGAGTTGGTCAGGAATGACCTCAAGGACTCTGGATTCAAGGGAGACTCTGGAGCTGAGACAGTGCCTGGCCCCTGGAATTTGGAGGACTCTGTTGTCCCGTGACTGCAGTGGGTCTCTCTGGGTCTCTTCGGGGATCATAGAGGATGCAGTCTGGATCAAGGGGGGATTTCAGTACTTCAGGGAGGCCAGAGCAAGGGGAGAACTGTGGGAACAATCGTGGTAATTCCAGGTTCTTTATGTGTGGTATTAGTTCAATATTAAAGTGATGGGCACAGTTCTTTGGATTCTCCAGCTCCTCCAGCGTGGGCACAGCCTCACAGCCCGCTTTCACAAGGCCACATCCACCTGCCATAGGTGGGCACCACATCCCTGCTCTCAGGGACACAAAGGGCACTTCCAGGAGCCCTGGGGTGGCCATGCTGGCTGCCCAACACCAGGACTGTGGAGTGTAGGGAAGCTGGTAACCTGAGCTTTGGAGTCTCCCAGGCTCTGGGGTGAAATTCCACCTCAACCTCAGGCACTTGGCTCTGCTGTGGAAGAAGGAGGGAGCCTCTATCTGAGCCTGGATCTGCCCAGCCAAGCAGGCACTTGGCTTCTGCACCTCCCACCTTCTCATCTTTCAGGCTCAATCGCAGCCCCTGCAGGGCTCAGAGCTGGGTCTGCCATCGAGGTGGGTTAGTGCTGCTGGGTCTGTCTGCCAAGCCCCAGGGAAGGAAAGGGGCTCAAGAGGAGCATTAACACAGGGCTAGTGTTCGATGTCATCCATTTTCCACCATGGGATCAGCAGGACACACATGGGGGCTTAGCCCTGAGCTGAAGCTCAGCTCTGTGACGTGCCCTGTGGATACACAGCCTGACCTGCTCCCTCTGGGAGACACAGGCACATCTCTGCAGGTAAAACAGGTCTGTCTGGTGTCTCCCACAGTGGTTTAACACATGCAGGTCTGTAACAGCATGGAGAGCGTGTTGGAACAAGTGGTCCTTGCAAGTGCCATCTCCTAAAGGGCTGCCCATGACCTGGTGTCTGGAGCGGTGAAGGCAATCGGTCACCCTTCAGGGGATACAGGGGGACAGGGATGAGAGAGGAGATCCTGTCCAAGAGGATTTCTTTTCAGCTGATCCAGGATACACACAGCCTAATCTGAGTCCTGCTGGATAACCTTGGGCAGGCATTTTGCCTGGGCTCTGGGCTCTGTGGTTCCTCCCTGCACAGCAGGGCTGAGATTCCCCTCCTGAGGGAAATGCCTGGAGAGCTGCAGATGCAGGAACCTCCAGCAAGACTTTCAGCACCCTGGGTCTTCCAGGACACTGGGGGAAACTATATCTGAACTGACACATCCTGCAATTTTTGTGGCGCCTTTTATAAACCAGAGCCATCCCTGTGACCTTTCAGAGACCCCTCACTGAAGAAGCCAAAAAAGTGCAGTCAGACACAGGGTAATACCACAGGTTTCTTTGGGAGATTAAAAACTCTTGATGCTTTTGGTCTGTGGCTTCCTTAGTGATGGTGATGATAACTATGAGCACACACCTGTTCCCTGCAGGTGAACCTGCACTTGGGAGCCTGAAGTTGCACAAGGCATCTTAAGCAAACAAGAAAAAAAGGCCTTGAGCCATTGTTGGGAGTGATTTTACAAAGCCTCTCCTTTGTATGCACTGAGTAATGTCCCTGTTGTGAAAGCACTTGAGTGTTTTTGTCCCACTGCCAGACACACAGGAGCTTCTCTTTTGGATTCCCTTGTGCGTGGTAGTGGCGGCACAGGATGGTCCAGGTCCCCAACTTTTCCCTCATCACATCACTTTCCCACAAAAGTAACCAGCACAAGGGAGATGTTTTTGGTTTTTTTCTCTGCCTTTTTCCTAATTGTTTCCTGCACTAAGTTCCCTGGGCAGGGACAGGGGCAGGGACATGGGCAGTGTGGCATTAGCTGGACGCTAATGAGGCATCCCCGGTGCACCAAACCAAGCCTCATTTGAACCGAACTGAGCTGGGCTGAACTGACCCGAACGGTGCTGAGCCCAGCTGAGCCCAGCTGAGTCCTGCTGAGCCACGCTAAGCTGATCCAAACGGGACCGTGCTGAGCCGAGCTGAGCCAAACTGCGCTGCCCGCACCGAGCTGGATCGAGACGATTCCATCCGAACCAAGTCACGCCAAGTCAGTTCTGGGCAGCACCGAGCCGAGCCGTGCAGGACCCAGCCCCGTGGGCCGAACCGTGCCGAGGTGGGCGGGGCGGGGCGGAGCGGGGCCGCCCCGAGGAGCGGGGCCCGGCCCGGCCCAGCCCAGCTCAGCTCGGCTCAGCTCAGCATGTTGCGGGCGCTGGTGCGCAGCTCCCGGCTCTGCCCGGCCCAGCTCCGGGCGCCCTTCTCGGCCGCCGCCGCCTCCCCCATCCCGGCGCCCAACCCGCGCCCCGACATCGCCTTCAACAAGGTAGGGCCGTGCTGGTCCCGGCTCAGCCGGGCTGGGCCGCCGGGTCCGGGGCTGGGACATCCCGGTGGAACGCTGGGAGCGCTGGAACCCCCGGAGATTTGGGCCCGAAACCTTGTGCTGCGGGAAAATCCCACTGGAAAAGCTCCTTGGGTGCCCTGTGGGGCTCAGAGTGTGTGTCCCGCCACCATCGGGCTCTGTCCCCATCCCCCGGTGGGCTCAGCATCGAGAAAAGGAGGAAACTCTGGGAATGGGAATGAGGAGGGGAAGGTGCCTGGCTGGGTGCTGGTTATCTGCAGAGATCAGACCCTTGTTCCAGAGCAAACGCTGTGGGATCACCTGTGCGGGGTGCTGGGGAAGGCAGCATTCCTCTCCCAAGGAATTCCACTCCTCCCCGGTGGCTGTGGCCAGGCTGGCAGTGGTTGGCCGAATGCTCGGCGAGTTCTGGGCGAGCACCACGATCTTTGCACTCGTGCTCCTGTTTTGGACCTGGAAAAACAAATTCACCCTTTGAAAGAAAGAAAGAATTGGTGAAAAGCTGTTGTTGGCACTTGGTTCTGTTTCAGAACAGTGCATGGGAGCCTAATAGAATCAGTTAATCTGGGAAATAATAGAATCATTTAAGTTGGAAAAGACCCTTAAGACTGTAAGAAATGCTGCAAAAACTCTAGTGCTCTGTACAAAATCAAATAACTGTATGTCTGTGCCTAAAGCATTTTCCCACTGCTCAGTCTCCTGAGTTTCCCAGTATCCCTGCACACCTCCAGCCAGGCTTCCAGGTCTTACAGCGTTTTCCCAAGATGGGAACTGCTTCCAATTCTCGTGCTGTTTGCTGAGCTGTGAGTTCTTTGATTAACTCGAAGCTGTGTCTTTTGTTGTGTGCTTTTAGGCTAAAATATCTCTTTCATATTGATGCAGGTTTGGAGCCCACACAAGTCAAGTTAAGCCCTTTTAATTAAAGCCTCCTCAGCTGCCATCAAAGCAAGCTCCCCCAGACTTCACTGGGCTCTGGCTCGAAGCTTCAGCTCTTCTTGGCTTTTCCTTTGCAGATTTTCATAAATAACGAATGGCACGATGCTGTCAGCAAGAAAACCTTCCCCACCGTCAACCCAGCCACAGGGGAAGTCATCTGCCAGGTGGCTGAGGGCGATAAGGTGAGTGTGGTTTGGGTGAAATGGGTTTGTTTTCTGTGTGAGCAGGTCCAGAGGGGCTGCAGAGGAAGGTACCACCTCCCCTCTCACCTGGGCAGCTCCACAAGGGCTCTGTATGCAAATACCTCATCAAGTGCTGCTTGTGTTCTTCCTTGACTGCCACTCTCAACAGAACCTGGATTTGCCCTTCCCAGCACCAAGCTGGGACTGGGAAGGGCAGAGAGGAACAGATGTGGTGTGCAGCGGAGCCAGAGTTGGGAGGTTTGGGAGCAGTCCTGGGCAGAGGTTGCTGGGATGGGCAGGGATGAAGGCAGACACCTCTGTGGTCCTGTGGGTGCTGTGCTGGCAGCGTGACACAGAGTCACGGTGAGAGAGGACATAGAAGGTCAGGATTCCCCTCACAGACCCTTTCTGCTGCAGTGGGAGACCAATCCCAGCCCTATGAAATTAAAAAATTAAAAAAAAGAACTTGCGGGGAATAGTCATATAATCATCCCCTGCCTTATGCAAGGCCCTGCTAAGTGTTTGTGGCAGAGCTGAGATGGTGTTTCCCAGCAATTTTGGGTTCTTCCTACAGTCTGGAAACTTGTTTGAGTTCCCCAAGGGAGGGGTGAGTGAGGGAAACCCTTTGTTGTTTGTTCTCCGTGGCAGCCTGGCTTGTCCTGGCGAGACCATTCCAGCAAGCCAGGACAGAGAACCAACCAGAAACCAATTAGTGCCTGACAGGACAAAATGATGGATCAGAGATCTCTGATCAAGGAAAAACTCCTCTAGTCTGAATCCTGAAGAGTATCAAAAGCACACTTCCAGAGCTTTTTCTATGCCTGGTTCTATGATGCAAATATTAACCCAGCAGGTGACACTGCAGAAATAACTTGATGATGTTTGCACTCGCTGTAGTTGAACTAATAGGCTGAGTGAGGGTGGAGGTGGTGGCTGCACAGCTGTTGCACCCTCTGCTGCACTACCAATCCAGTTCCCTCTTCCCATGGATACAGACTGGCTGGGAAAGCTGTGTGGGCTCCAGTGCAGTGTTTGTGCTGAGGCTGTGCTGCTGCAGTGCTGCCTGGGCTGGTGGTCACAGGACAAACCCAGGGGCTGTGGCCCACGTGCTGATGGTGTCTGGCAGTGGGGCAGCTGCCAAAGCTGCAGGTTCTTGTCCCCAAAAAGCCTGGCACAAGCAGCCACTCTGGCTAGGGGTTGTTTTCTCCTGGAGAGTGGACTTTGAGAGAGAGAGAGAGAGAGAGTGTGGGCTGGTTATTCCTTTCTCACCCTCTTCCTGGCCTCCTCCGCAGGCAGATGTGGACAAGGCGGTGAAGGCAGCCAAGGCAGCGTTCCAGCTGGGCTCTCCCTGGAGGAGGATGGATGCTTCCCAGCGGGGGAAGCTGCTGCACCGCCTCGCCGACCTGATCGAGCGGGACCGGGCCTACCTGGCGGTGAGTGTTGTGCTCCATGACCCAGCTCTGCCCACGGGAGTCGGTGTCCATCGGGTGTCCCAGGGCTTCACCCACAGCTCAGGCTGGGACAGGGCTGCAAAGGGTGGGGAGGTACTTTTGGGAAGCTGGAAGCAAAAGGCCAACATGCAGGACAGATCCAGACTGCAAATTACCGAGTCAAACCGTACACTTGAGTTTCCCCCCTCACCCATTGTTGTCTTTCGCAGGCTCTGGAGACTCTGGACAACGGCAAACCCTACGCCATCTCCTACCTGGTGGATCTGGACATGGTGGTCAAGTGTCTCAGGTTGGTGTGAGGTGACAGCCACAGCTGGCCCATGGCAAACAAACCTCTCTGCAGGGGCAGGACCAGGTCCCTCCCATTCAGGGGCTGTGGGGTCTGGAGCTGACTGGTGGTTTCATCTGGCCCATAGCAGAGTGTCAGACACCTTGGGTTTACCTTTTGCCATAATTCCTGTGGCTTTCCAAAGGTTTGTTAACTATACATTGTCTCATGTTATACACAGGTCTCACACTAATGGTGGTGATCCGTTAACAGCACAGGAATGACAGAATTTATGTTGTGCAAAGTGCTGGCAAAAGTGGAAGACACAAATATTTGAATTTACTGGGCACCCTTAACATCCCCTTTTTGGGAAATATTTGCATTGGGGTGTGTTTTAGGAAGTGACTGAAAATGGGAAGGAAGCAAATAGCTGGAGGAAATTGCTCTTGTTTTCTGTTGATGGGACACTTGTTATTTTGTAATGACTGGTTGTTTTAAAATCAGTGACCAAAACATTATTGTCTCCAGATATTGTGCAGGCTGGTCGGATAAATTCCATGGGAAAACCATCCCCTTAGACGGAGACTTCTTCTGCTACACCAGACATGAGCCAGTGGGAGTTTGTGGACAGATAATCCCAGTAAGTAAAATGTAACAGCAGTTCCTGCAGCATTTCAAGAATTCAGTGTTACAAAGAAGTTACTATCTGTTGCTGCACCGATGCTTCCTCCCTGTGGTAAACAAAGCTCTGCTTGCACCAGCTGGGAGGGCTCTTCCTTCACTCTGGGAGTTGATTTCATGGTCTCTGAGTAACATTTACTTTGTATCTGCTGACTAAAAATAAAATATAAAAAAGGATTTAACCCCCTTTATAGCAGTTACCTAGCTCAGAACCACAATTAAGTTTAAACTACTACCTAGAATCAAACCCAAAATTCCATGTGATGAGGCAATAGGGCTCGAGGGCAAAAATCAGCTTTTCTGTGTGTGATGTTATTTCAGTAACAGGGTGGTTTGTCAATAACAAGCAGCAAACACATTTGTACAATGAGCCATGGATAGTGTTACCTCTCTGTGGGAGCAGCCAGGGTCTGATTTTTGTGTGCTGTATTTGCATGTTCTTCATACTTGCATTGAGCAAGAGCTGCACATAAACACCTCCTTGGTCTGCATGTGCTGCCTGGTCATTACAAACAGGCTCTGTTTCAAAATGCCCCAAAAGAACATTTAATGGCTAAGGTAAAAATTATTCCCCAAAAAAGCTGGGGTTTTACAGCTCACACTTTGGAGTACAGTTTTCCTGCAGTGCTTGAAAAGGAGGCAAAGACTGAAGAGCAGCTCTGGGAAGATCCAGGACTGCTTCCACAGGTGCTGATTTGAGTGAAGCTCACTGGGTAGTTACTGAATAATCAGAAACTTTCCAGTTCAGACCAGCAAATCCCTCCTTGTTTTTCAGTGGAACTTCCCACTGCTGATGCAAGCCTGGAAACTGGGGCCTGCCCTGGCCACTGGGAACGTGGTGGTGATGAAGGTGGCAGAGCAAACCCCCCTGAGTGGCCTCTACGTGGCCAGTCTGATCAAAGAGGTGAGTGCCAAGGCCAGGCTTCCATCCCCTGCTGGAGTGGGGAGAGATCCACCCACACTGGGATGTGACAGGAACAGGGAGGGGCTGTCTGCTCTGCAGAGGGGCTGGATTGTCTTGGGTCTCTTAGCGTTGATTTAGCAAAAAAAAAACAACTCCTTTTGTCCTTATAAATGTGTATGCAGAGAATGTAGATGTTGATTAAGGAAGGACTCTTTGAGGTTCAGTTAAACAATGAACTCCAAGGTGATTAGAAAGTGAACATATATATATATGTGTGTATATATACAGATCCAAACTGTGCTTGGGATGTGGGTGGGGAGAGGAGTTGTCCTGGTCACTGCAAACTGAGCATTAAAAGCCCAAACCAATCTTAATTTCCCAAAGTGAAAGTGAAGTGGAAATGCTCTGTTCCTGGTGGGAGGCTGACTGAGGGTCACTAACAGAGGAGTGGAGGTGAAATCCTTGATTTGTAAGAGGAATAACGTTGCTGTCTCCTGGGAATTGTCAGGCTGGATTCCCACCAGGAGTGGTGAACATCATCCCTGGCTATGGGCCCACGGCAGGGGCTGCCATCTCCTCCCACATGGACATTGATAAAGTGGCTTTCACTGGCTCCACAGAGGTAAGGGAGCACCTCAACCTTCCAGCCCTTGGGATGCAGGGAATATCTCACTGCTGGAGCACTGTTGCTGTATAAAACACTGGAGGTGTTTGCCTTTTCTGTATAAAATACTGGAGGTGCTTTGCCTTCTACATCTCATTTTAAAAACTACAGCTGATTCCAGGGTGTGACATTTATTTTTGCATTACATAAGACTTTTATTCTTTAGAATATTTCCCATTGTTTCCCTTAAGCTGCTTCTTACTGGAGGTGAAACTGGGCAGCCTTACAGCCCTGACAATGAGGGGATTATTACTGAAGTGCTGACTGAGGTGTAAACCCAGTGCCCTGCCAGGCTTTGCTGATGGAGGAGTTAATTCCAGCCCCTGCTCTGTTCTGCAGGTTGGGCACCTGATCCAGAAAGCTGCAGCAGAGAGTAACCTGAAGAGGGTGACCCTGGAGCTTGGAGGGAAGAGCCCCAATATCATCATGTCTGATGCAGACAGTGAGTCCCTGCCGTGTAAAGTTTGATCTGTGCCTTTTACCTTGACTTTCTGCAGGCAGAGCTGGAGGGCAAAGGAAAGGAAACCTCTGCTGTCCAGCCCTGATTCCCCTGGGCTGGTCTCACCCAGAGTATCAGCACTGCTCCACTCCCACTTTTTTTTCCCAGTGCTGTGAAGTTCAGCTGTCAACAACCTGTTGTTTCAGTATATCTTCCCTCAGTCTTTGCTCCATTTTTGGTTTAATTTCTGTTTCTCTTGGAGCATACCACTCTTCCCTACACTTAAGAAGTCCTGGTTCCCTCCTCCCTTGCATACAGTCTCATTTTTGGTCTTGATGAACCAACAAATGTGCTTTTATATGGCAGCGAGGGAGGAAATTCTTCTGGATCTAAAAAAAATTTGTCTTTAATACCTGACAAATTCAAATTAGGGCTGTAATCTGCCTCAGATTAGGTATTTTTGTCTAGTATGGGGTGCCTTAATAGACCCTCATATGAATGAAACCCTCATATGTATGTAACTTCTGCCACACCAAAGCATGGAAAACGCTGCCAACTGACAGGACGTTGTACCCCCATCAGTCTCTGTGATAATTCTTCTAAAGAAGTCACCTTCTGACTCTGGTTGGGTTAATTTGCTGATTTGTTTTCTCTCCTCTCCCCACTCTTAGTGGACTGGGCAGTGGATCAAGCCCACTTCGCCCTGTTCTTCAACCAAGGGCAGTGCTGCTGTGCCGGGTCCCGCACGTACGTCCAGGAGGACATTTACAATGAGTTTGTGGAGAGGAGTGTTGAGAAGGCCAAGGCCAGGGTGGTCGGAAACCCCTTCGACTTTAAAACTGAGCAGGGGCCTCAGGTAAGAGCAGGAAATGCCCTCAGCTGTTACCTCATGGAACAGTCCCAATCCTGAGCCATAGTGTGTCACTAGATTAGAATGGAATTATCCTTCAGTCTCTTGATTAACCTCCTTTGAACTGTCCCATGATCTCCTTGCTTGTGCAGGGGGGAAAGGTTAATTAACCATTCTGATGATTCCACAACCTGCACTTGAGGCTGGCATTTAAAAATGCTCCCTTTGAAGCTGGCTGGGCACTCTGTTGCGACTGGGAACTGCTGGAGCACAGCAGGTGGGAGCAGAATCTACTTTCCCCCCAGCGGAGGTGGAGCTGATGTGTGTCCTCATGGCTCACAGGTGGATGAAGAGCAGTTCAAGAAGATCCTGGGTTACATCAGCACTGGGAAGCGTGAGGGAGCCAAACTGCTGTGTGGTGGCAACGCCGCTGCCGACAGGGGCTACTTCATCCAGCCCACGGTCTTTGGGAACGTGCAGGACAACATGACCATTGCCAGGGAGGAGGTGAGTCCTGCAGCACCTCCCTGGCCCTCACCTTCTCACTCGTGGTCACTTTGCCCCCTCTGATGCAAAAACCTCACAGGTTTACAGGCACTGGGTGTTCATGAGCTGTGAAACTCTTCCTAGAATTATCTTCCCTCCCGATTACATCCCGGGCCCTGCGGAATAGGGGAAGTGATATTTGAATTTCATGTCCTGTGTGACTTCTTACACCCATACACAGCTCCCACATCACCCACATGACCCCGAGTTTCTAAGTCTTTGATGTTGGTAAAGTAATTTTTCATGTTTGTTTGGTTTGGTTTGGTTTTGTTTAAATGTTGAGATCAGGAACACGTGTTTCTAGTCAAATGCAAGTATTGACACAAAGCAAATTGTTAGATTGGTAATGATTCATACTTTGGACTTGTCCAGAGGGAGATTGAATGTACCTGAGCCAACAAATGTGGAAGGAAAATAACCAGTATTTGTTATTTCCCTCCAAAAGTGCCTGATTTTCCTAATTTGCCATATGAAAGCTCTGGACCTGTAGGATAAAAAGCAGAATGTAGGTGCTGTGCACAGACCCAGAAAGATTGAGGCTGCAGTCAGGAGGTGTCTGCTTATCTACCTTCACAGAGATTTCCACCTGCTCTGTTTGGGTGTTGCAGATCTTTGGGCCGGTCATGCAGATCCTGAAGTTCAAAACCATCGAGGAGGTCATTGAGAGAGCAAATGATTCCAAGTATGGGCTGGCAGCCGCCGTGTTCACCAGGGACCTGGACAAGGCCAACTATGTGTCCCAGAGCCTGAGGGCTGGCACAGTCTGGTGAGTTCCCTCTGCCTCCTCCCAGAGCTGCCAGGAGCTTCCCTGTGTGCTGCCAGGGCTCACTGGGCTCATTCTTTGATAGCCTGTCCCTCCTTTGGATCCACTTTTACATGTACTTCACTGAATGTCCTGTCAGACTTCAGTTGTGATGGTAACTGTTGGTAAAATTGTTTATATATATAAATAATACATATATATATATTTAGGTTGGAAGTATATTTAGGCTGGAGCTCCTCTGCTCTGGAGCCAGGCTGAGAGAGGTGGGATTGTTCAGCCTGGAGAGGAGAAGGCTCCAGGGAGACCTGAGAGCCCCTTCCAGGGCCTAAAGGGGCTCCAAGAGAGCTGGAGAGGGACTTTGGACAAGGGCCTGCAGGGACAGGACAAGGGGGAATGGCTTCCCACTGCCAGAGGGCAGAGTTAGATGGGATATTGGGAAGGAATTCTTCCCTGTGAAGGTAGTGACAGGCTGGGATGGAATTCCCAGAGAAGCTGTGGCTGCCCCATCCCTGGAAGTGTCCAAGACCAGGTTGGACGGGGCTTGGAGCAACCTGGGATAGTGGAAGGTGTCCCTGCCCATGGCAGCAGGTAGATCTGGATGAGCTTTAAGGTCCCTCCCAACCCAAACCATTCCATGATTCTATGATTTATATTAAGTTTCCATACTCCCACTGTGAATTAAGGAATGGGATGGGGGAGAAGCAATCCAGTGCTGCAGGCTCTGAGTGCCAGCAGTGATGGGATCACTGGGCAGGGACGTGGCTGCTGCAGAGGATGTTCTGCTCTGTCCTGAGCCTGTGCCAAAGGCATCACTACAACACCAGTTTCCTGCTCTAGCACAAGATTTTGGAGATCCAGGATCTCACTGTCTTTATTTTTTACTTTGTTTTAATTGGTACTGAGGGAACAAGTGGGTGCTTCTGGTACCTGAGCTCTGAGGGGGGTGAGGGCAGCACTGGGACAATGAGAGATGGTAACAGATTCCATGATGTTCTGTATGATAAGATTTCAGAATTAACTCTGTTGCCTGAGAGAACTGGCAAATACACAAATTCTGCAGACAAACTCCTCCCTTCCTCTGTTGCAAATAGATCAGCTGTCCATGTGCTGCCAAAGGGCTCTTCCATGAAGAATTCCTGAGCTCTGGGTGTTTAACCCTTGGTTTCCATTCCAGGATCAACTGCTACAACGTGTTTGGTGCCCAGGCCCCCTTTGGGGGCTACAAGGCCTCTGGGAACGGGCGAGAGCTGGGGGAATATGGGCTGGATGCCTATGTGGAGGTGAAAAATGTGAGTATCCCTGTGCCCAAAGCATCCCCAACCCTCTGCTGGAGCTCCAAGTTATACCTGTGCCTGTTGGTGTGGGCTGGGCTGAGAGCTGCAATTCTTCCTTCTGGTGCTTGAAAGCAAATTGGAGCAGAACTGTGACCCAGACCTGGAGACTCCCCCTCTCCCTGAGCCTTCCCAGTCTCCAGACCTCTCCCTGTCCTCTGGTTCTCTCCTGCTGCCTCTCCAGTGACCACCCCTGAACAGTCTCAAGAAAAGAATCACTTGTGACTTTTTCTTCTTTTTTTTTCTTCTAGGTGACAATCAAAATTCCACAGAAAAACTCCTAAAGGGAAAGACAGCAGCCTCCCCAGGAATTTGGAAACACTTCTGCAGCTTCATGAGACAAAAAGCAGCAAAACCTCTAAACATGCAAATATTAGGTGCAAAAATAACCTAACTCCGCGTTGAGATATTTTTTTTTTAGAAGGTATTTGAAGGAGCTTTTGTTAAAAAAAAACACATTACTTGGCTTTATCTTTTTAAAATACCAAATACAGTGACTTGAGCACTAACACGAGATGGGTTATTTTGGGTACAATCACCCACATGAGATGGGTGTGATCTTTCCATCTGTATCTGATAGATATGCTTCTTTTTTCCCCCAAGAAATCATTGAACTGCTTGTTTAGTCTAGGAGGGTTTATACAAAGTAACAATTCTTTGTTGGCTTACAGAGCTGGCTCTATACCCTTGCCCTATAAACTATGTATGTCCCTCTTGTGTGAGCAGACTGAACTCGGTGTGTACCTGGGCAGGGAGTGAAATCTGTGAGGTGAAAGTGTTTTCTTGTTCCTTCCTGCTCTTTGCATCCACTCCCAATAAACATTCCTGTCTCAGTGCAGCCAACCCTACCTTTGTTGGAGGTTTGTGCACACAAATCCCGGCCTCAGCAAGCGGTTTTTGAGGGTTTTCGCTGCCTTTCTGCCCTTCCCGCTGTCCTTGTGCTGCCTTAAAGGAACTCCTACACCTGCAAGGCGGGTAGAGCTACCTGAGCACCAGGGGGTGTGAAGGGGGCCTGAGCCTCACTGAGGGCTCTGGGAGACACCTCCCTGGTGTGGTTACGAGGGGTAGGGGTCTGTGAGGGGACACGGAGGGCGCAGGGCAGGTTCCGAGGCTCCTTCTCACTGTTCCCCCTCAGGGCCGCTAGGGCGACCGTTGCCGGAGATCTCGCGAGACTACGCTGCGCCCGGCTCCTCAGACCAGCAGGTGCACTCAGATCTCGCGAGACTTGGCGCCGCTCGGCCCCTCACGACCCGAGGAGCCTCCATTCCCCTCACAGCGGCGGAGCCTAGCGATCTCGCGAGACTTCGCGCTGCCCGGCCCCTCAGACTGGCAGGCGCGCTGAGATCTCGCGATATCTCTCATCTCCGGACCCGACGAGCAGCTTCAGCCTCGATCACCGCCTGTCCCACGAGATCTCGCGAGACGTCGCGCCGCGCGGCCCCTCATGACCCGACGCGCCTCCATCCCCCTCAAATCCCGCGGGCGCACCGAGATCTCGCGAGACTTCCTGGGATGCCGCGAGAGGGGCGGGCCGAGGCTATTAACCCATCTCGTGACGTCATTTAAAAGCGCCCATTCTCTCGAAAGCCCCCCGGGGACCTTGCTGGCGCTGTCTCTCTTTCAGAGCCGCCCCTGCGCCGCCTGCAAACCGCTCCAACGGCGCGGCGGTGGCGCCGAAAATTGCGGGGTGCGCGCGGGGCGGACGCAGGGATCCAGCCGTGTCCTTCCGCGGGGGTCGCGGCGGCGGCATCCACGTCGGCGCGGGGCTTGGCGGCCGGCGGGGCTGACCGCGGCGGTGCCGGCGATGTCCGCGCGCGGGGCCCGGGCGGCTCCTGCCGGGGCCGCGGCCGCTGTCGGGGCCCGCGGGGTCCCGCTGCCCCCGCGCGCCCGGGAATGAGGCACAGCGGCGGCGGCTGCAGCGCACCTGCGGGGCTGCGCCTGCCCTGAGGCGGCCCCGGCGGTTTCGCCCCTCGCGGGACGATGTCGCAGGATCACGACATGGACCGGACGATCAAGGTGAGCAGCGGCCGCCGGGCCGGGCGGGGGCTCCTGGGGACCGTGAGGATGACGTGCGGAGCTGCCCGGACACACACACGGAGCCTGGTTTGGGACGGGGACTTTGTTTGCTCTGTGGGCGCTCGGGGAGGTTCCCACAAATCACCCCCCCAAACAGCCGAACTTTTCACTGTTATTCCATTTTAGCGAACAAAGGAATTAACGGTAATTCCTATAAGTTACACGGTTTTCTCATTAACTAGTATTCTGTCTTCTTTTGATTAATGATTCTTATTTCTCGTGTGAATTAGTGCCATGCTCAGTCCTTCTCTTGTTTTGGGTCTGGGGGTTTGTTGGGTCGGTCAGAATCACCTCTTACCCCGGTGGAGCCGGTTTCAGCCCAGTTGCTGAGTTGGGTTTATTAGTTTCTTCCTTCTCTTGGGAGTTCTGCCCCACGTCCTTGTGATTCGTAAATTCTGCGTTCCCTGGGTCCACTATCAGTGGAAATCCTTCTCCTCACACTTTGTTAACCTGCCCCAGGTCTGAGATCACTGAAACATGTCCAGCCCTAAACCTTAACAAGGTAATTCTACCCACAAGTCATTTGTTTCTCTAACACCTGGACACCACTTAGAGCTGCTGTTTCACTGATTAACTCTTCTTGTTTATTAGGTTTGAAAAGATCAAACATCAAAGAAAATCCTTAAAAAACTTTTACACATTCCCCATTTTGCCACAACGAGCAGGACTCTGTTTTACAGCCCCCTCTCATTCCCTGTAATTCTCTCTGGGCAAACTGTTGGCTATTCCTTGAGGTGCCACATCCTTCTGTGTGAAAACAAATCTGGTGTGTGGGATGGTTGTGTTTGGAGCAGCTGAACAGATCCAGGGTTCCAGAATTCTTTGCTGTGGAAACTGGGAAATTCCTTTTGGAATAAAGTGACATAAAACAGTATTTTAAAGTGTCTCTGCAGCCTCTTCACCTTGTGCAAAGCATTTGCTGTCAGAAATTCTGGACTTCTTCATAAAAGCTTATTGAAATAAAGAACAAATTCCTGAAGAATGGAGCAAAACAGACCCTGTGTTTTGGAATTTCCCACCTTTCCTTGTCCCTGCCACAGTGGGATTTGTCTTTACAAAGCTCACTGGGTGCAAGTTCCAGTGTAAGAGAAGCAGCAACACCTTTTGTTGAAATCTGGGTTGATTAACTAATTAATCCCAAATGGCACCTTAAAACCATCCAGTTCCACCCCTTCCATGAGCAGGGACACTTTCCAGGGGGCTCCAAGCCCTGTCCAACCTGCCCTTGGACACTTCCATACTGAAAATATATGGAATGTATTTAAAATATATGGGTTTTGTACTAAAAAGGGCCCAAAGTAGAAGGAAATCCAACCAGATTGTAATTAAACAAGTGTCACAATTGTTTCCTGTTTTGTTTTCCTGGCACAGTGCAGGGGAAGGAAAGTCCTGAAGTGTTTGAAAAAGAAGGTTTTTTTAAGTATTTCTCTGGTATTTCATGTGAAGGAAAAGATCTCTATCAGGGCTTTTTGGGGTTTAAAACAAAAATCCAAAGCAGTTATGGGAGTGTAGGGACAGTTCTGAGCCTCCTGCTCCTCTCAACTCAACCTGGACAAGGTTCTGGGCAAATCTCTGGAGTTATGAACCATAATTTAGTATTTTCATATGTTATCCTGATCTTTCTGCTTCCCAGATCCCTGGTTATGGTTCAGGTTTGGTTGTTTCACTACCTGTGCAGGTTTAACTCTGGGGTTCAGGACAGGGGTCAGAGATTAGGGAAGGAGGCTGGAGGAGCAGGAGAGGTGGAATCACACAGGTCCCAGCCTGTGCACCTTGGATTTTTATTATAAAGATTGTTTTGTTGTCACAATTCCTTATTTCAAACCTTTTCCCATAAATATTCAGTGGAAACTGAGAATTGTGGAATTGTTAAGGCTGGAAAAGATGTTTATATCAGAAGAGCCTGAGCTTTTCCCTGAACAGTCCTGAGGTTTGACCCTCTCAAAGCTCCTTGTTTCAAACCTCTTCCCATCAGTATTCCATGGAAACTGAGAATTATGGAATCATTAAGGTTGGAAAAGACATTTAAGTCAGAAGTGCTTGAGCACCCAGCTGGAAGAACTCTGGGAATGCTGCTTTTCCAGGCCTTTGGCATCCCAGCCTGCTGACTCTGCTGCTCCAAGTGTTGTTTTAGGAACCCAGAGCTGCTGGGAGGGAATTGTGCTGCTGGAGGGAACTCAGACTTTGTTGTAATGGATGGATTCCATATTAATTTATTCCCTTTTGCCACTGGAAATTAATTTAAGGAGTGATCAGAAGTTCCAAGTTCCTTTGACAGCAGGATCACAAAGGTTTCCTGTGTCCATTAATCCAAACAGAGCCCAGGCCTTTGGGCTTCCCTCTTGAAACACTTGGATATTTTCACAGGGCAGTTTGATATTTTTGCTTATTAAGCATTTCAGGCTGTTTAGAATCACAGAATCCTGGATTATTGAAGTTGGAAAAGCCCTCCAAGATCGTGGGGTTCAAACCCTTGACAGAAAAGATTCTGAAGATGATGTTTGGGTGTTATGGGCTCGTGTTGGTTTGGGGCTGCACAGACTTGGGGCTGGCTTTGGAGCTGCTGGTTCTGAATTAGGGATGTGATTTAAGTTTCCAAGTACTGAATTTTGTGTCATTTGGAAATGGTAAAAAGTGTTTCTTGGTCACTGTGTTATATTCATTTTAACTTCTAAGTTGTAAAGTTGCTTTGGAGTGAAGGTTGGAACCCAAATAAAACTGCAAAAAAACCCACCCCAAAATGTTGCCTTTTTATTTAAAAAAAAAAGCAAATACACAATATGAAAGTTAATTTTTTATTAAAAATGGACTTACAGTTGTTGAACTTGTCCTTTAGTTGTTGAAAATGATCAGATCTTATTTTTCCTTCATTTCATTCAGAGATCACAGACTTTCCAGTCCTAATCAGCTTCTCTGGCCCATTTATTCAGGAATAAATGGGAATATTTGGCATTTGCTTTTCCATTTCAACTCCTTCAAAACTTACACCCCAAGTGTGATGTGTAAACCTGAGGGGAAACTCCCCAGTCCAGAGAAACCCTTTCCCTGCTCATTAATGCTCTCCTAAAACTAATTTTAATTAATTTATTATATTTAATATATTTAATTAATGCTCTCCTAGAAGGTAGAGTTTCATCCCACCTCTGCTGCCTTCAGTTCTTTGTAGCTGAATATCAGGAAAATTGAAGCAGCTTTTCCCTAATATGCTTCTCACAAAAGTTATTTGAATTGATAAGAAGTTTCTTTGTGGTTATCCACACAACAGATAGGTGTGATTCATATTTCTTCCTTCATTTATAAAACCTCCAGTGAACTTTTTTTTCCCTTTACATCTTTCACTGGTCATTTATGATTTATGTAGCACTCCAGGCTGTGTTAAAAACCAGTTTTTCCTTTCATACCTGCCCCTTGCACTCTTTAATCCCTTCAAATCTTGCCTTAAATATCCACTTTCCTCCCTTGTTTTGTTCTCAATCTGTGTGGTTTGAGGTCTGGCTCCAGCCTAGAGTTAATCCAAGATTATTGTAGCAGAGACCACCAATCCCAGGTGAGGGATTGACCTTTTCCAACAGCTTAAAATCATTATAGAACCAAGATCATCAAGTCCAACCTTTAGCCTTAGTTGAGAGTAGGAGTGTCCTCAGTTTTCTGAGATAAAATGCTCCCTTTGAATTATTAACAGAAAAGTCTGATCAGAATAAAGTTCCTTTACAAGTGGTGGCCTCTTCCCTTAATTTTCAGTGTATTTGGGAATATTTTCCCTGCCTCCTTAAGCTTCCCCAGCACTGATGGTTGTACCAGCCCCTTTCTTGTGATTTATCCCAAAGCTTGGCTTTGGAAAGATGATCCTAGGGTGTAATAAAAGGACAAAGGCACAGCACAGGGCAGCAGCTTTAATCCAAATTAATCAAAAAGCCACCCTGTGCTTGATTTCCATCCTGCCCTGGGACATGTTTAAGCCTGAGAGCACCCAAGCTGTGTCCTAACAAAACCAAGCCCTGTTTAGATGGATTGGGACAAAAGGATTATAAACATGGGGCTGGTTCATTATCAGACAGGCTAAAACCAGTCAGACAAGGTTTAATTTGCAGTGTAATGACTCCAAAAGTTTGAAAACCTTATTTTTTTAATGTACTCTATGGCCCACAAATACATGTTAATGCTGCGATTGGGCCCTTCAGCTGGGATTGATCATGTACAGATGGATTTAAATCAGGGGGAGATGCCCTTGTTACACTTTGTGTACTGAAGACTGTTCTCAGTAATCCTGGTTCAGAGTGCCAGGATGAGCATTCCCACTGCACAGAAATACTTGCAAACAAATTAATTATCATATGAGCATTTGTATTTATGTTGAATTTTCCACAGCAGGCTCTTTCCTGCTCAGGAATTTTGCAAACCAGGTCTACTGAGCTCTTTATTTTTTTGGGGAGGGGCTGTAGTAATTTTATTTATTTATGTGTTTATTGACTATTTTTTCACTCTTCCTGTTCCTTCTTTAATAGGAAACCTCCATTTTAGAGGAGTACAACATTAACTGGACTCAGAAGTTGGGAGCTGGGATCAGTGGGCCTGTGAGGTAAGAGAGCACCCGAGGTTTGGGGAGAAGTCAGTGAGTACTTTAAATGCTTTTGACAGAGCGTGATCCATGGAAAACTCCTTATAAACAACAAATATCTGCTCCATGTGGGTCCTGCAAGTGGGGTTTTGTCTTTTATGGGATGTATGTGCAGTAAAACCTCTCTTCACCTCCCTGTCCCATCTCATGCCATGTTCCTGGAATTGGTTGTGGCCACAGAAATTCCTCCTGAAACCCCTCTGTCCTTGAATCCTGGTGTCCCTGCAGTGCAAAGGCTCCTCTGTGCCATCACCACTGTCCCTTTCCTGTTTTTTCCAGTTTTTTCCCCTCATCCTGTGAGGCCAAAGCAGATAATTCCATGGGCATCCCAACCGTGTCCCTCATGGATTTCTATCCCCAGCATGAGCTGGATACTTACTGTGAAGCAAAACATATATTCCCTTTTCAACAAGGCCTCTGCCTTCAGGGAATGGGAATTTCTGCTGGAAAACAACTGTTCCTGGGTGCTCCACAGTGTCCTTATCTTTCACCGCCATTTGTCTCCCTGTCCAGCCCACTGGTTTCTCCTCATCCATTTTGCGTTGCCTCTGATCTCCATTAAAACACCCCCTTTGGGCTTTATTCTGTTAAAATGTGGGCCCTTCCCTCAATTGTTTGTGTTAAATTGGGGAAAGAGAGAAAAAACAGTTGGTGGCCTGGCCAAAAATGAGGATTTCCATTCAGAAACACTTTATTTATTACAAACTCCACTCTCCACTGGGGATGTTCAGGCTGCTACTGCATGCTTTGGGTTTTTTTCACCCAAAGTATCTCTTGAGGCTGAATTTTGAAGGAGTTTTGCTTGTCTGCAGTTCCCCCTTGCTCTGAAAGGCTTCTTTTTGCCTTGCTGGAAGTCAGATTTGTTTGAGGTGTTTCTACAGAACTTATTGGTTGTTGTGGGAGGCTGAAAACTGAGGTTTTCAAGCTGGGCCATGGGGAGAGGTGCCCTTATATCCCATCTTAATTCCTGTTAATTCCCACATGGAGAACAATCTCAGATCAATTGCTTGAAGTGTCTCTTTAACATTCTTGCTGACTGAATAATTTTATTGCTGCAATACCAGAGTCTGCATGAAAAAATCCTCTCAAGAACGCTTTGCACTGAAAATCCTCCTTGATCGTCCAAAAGCTAGAAATGAGGTACAGTTCCTGTTTCTACTGCCTGCCTTTTGACACACCACAAAATCTAGTGTTTTAAAAGAATGGGTTTTTTTTAAAGTACTTAAAATGTTAAAACAAAATGTAAAAAAAAAAAAAAAAAAAAGTTTAAAAAACTCCTTCACGAAACCCACGTTTGCTGTGCAAGAATTCCTTGGGGTTGATCCTCAAGCTTTGGGATTGATCCTCAAGCCTTGCTGTGCTCAGTTCCCATGGGATGAGGTAGTGGGGGAAAAGAGGGTCCAACTCTGTAGGAATTGCTGTATAGATATTTATTTAGAATTTGCTGAACTACATTTTAGAGCTGTTCCTCTCCCTGTGTCCTGTGTAACGTAACACGACCGGTTTAGAGGGAATTTTGTTTCCATACATCTCACTCTTGGATGTCACAGCTCTCAGGATTGCCAGGAATGCTTCAAGTTGCACTGGAAATGGATTTATCTGTGTGCCAGGAACTAAAATCAGCTCCTGGTGCTGGTTGTGACTTCCTGAGGCTGCTGAGAATGTGCCAAGGTGCCAAACTGTGAAATGCTGGGCACTCCTTCCAGCTGTCAGGAATTTGGAGAAGGATTAATTATCCCTGAGGTTTAGGCAGCTTGCATTGCTTGTTACTTAAATTCACTGTTAAAATTCCCAGGGAAAAAATAATCGCTGTTCAAAAAGCATCATTGGTTTGATTGAGCAGCCCAGGAAGCTTTAAACTTAAATTCCCTAAGTCCCTGTTTCAGAGTGCTGGGACAGGAGATGGGGTTTCACACATGAAGTGCATAAAAGAAGCCAGATTATGGAATTTTTGGGTTCAATCATTTTCACTTTCAGTCCTATCTCTGTTGCTACTTTAAAACAAGCTCTGCCTTTAAAGTTATTTTAGAAACCCAAAGAAATAAAAAAATTGAGCTTTTTCTGGAACTTTGAGGATGATTCTGTGGCTTGTAACAAATAGATTGACAATGTCTGATGTTTTTATCATAGTCTGAGTTAGTGGAATGGCTCCTGGTCACTCATATCAACACTTACTTCTTAATTCTTGGATAATTTGAAGCTGTGAGTGGTGCTGAGCAGAGCTGGGCTGTGGTTTGTGGGGGAAAGGGGGATCAGAAGTGCCTGTCCCTGTGTACAGTAACACCCCTCCCTTCTCTTCAAGGTACGTCTGCACATGATGTGTGCAACACATCCCAATATTGTTCAAATTATTGAAGTTTATGCTAACAGTGTGCAGTTCCCACATGAGTCCAGCCCAAGGTAAGATTACATAGGGGGGTCATTCCCACAGCTTTCCATGTTTAGCCCAAGGTATAGTGCAGTTTGCTTTTTTGTTTGTTTGTTTTTAATCACAAAATTATTATTTATAGGGGGTCCCAGATGTCATATTTAATACCATATTTATCCTTCAGACCAAGCAGCACTTGCTTTTTCCCCTGGCAATGTATATTTAAATTAATTTGCATCCTTTCCTACCTGTTTGAGTACATCTCCATTTCTTAGGTTTTTCATTGATTCAGTCTGTGATATCTGTGCTGTGTGAGAGAAAGAATTGTTTCTGAAAATACTAAATTCAGCCCTGAAAACTCTTAATATGAACCCAGAAAAAGAGAAAAACGTGAAGCAGACTGTTGTTTTTTTTTCCTGCATTAATCACTTGGAATAAAAATATTGTCTTCTAATTGGATATTAGTTGAGAAAAAGCATCAGAGCTGGGAGAATTAAAGAGCTGAGACCTGTCAGTCTCTGATGTGTCTGATTTTGCTGTATGAGGATAACTAGGAGTTAATTCCTTGAGGATCCACCAGTCCTGGTCTCCATGTTCCCTATATTCCTTCCTAATTATGGCAGTAAAGCTGTAAATTAAAATCCTGGGGTTCAGTAGAGCATCCACACCCAAAAGCATCTGTTCTTTGAGGGCAGAGTTATCCCTGGATGTGTCCACGTGCCTTCCAGGGCCAAACTGGGCAGAGCCACCTGGATCTGGATGCATCCATGTGGACATTGTTTCCTCAGGAGGAGCAAAGTGGAGATTCCTGGCTGAGTCAGGTTGTGCTGGGAGCCAGAAAATCCTGCAGTTTATACAGTTAAAGTTGAAAGAACCAAAAGTACCGAAAGTAAAAGAATCAAAACTAAGGAACCAAAATTAGGGAACCAAAGCAGCTCCAACCGCTGTAGGAGAAACAAGTGTCTTGGCCTGTCAGTAAATGTAAAATATGCACTGTTAGTTTAGAAATTCTGTTCTATTTTTTTTTATTTAATGATTTTTAATGTAACAAAATGAAATGCTTTTGAACAGGGCTCGGCTCCTAATTGTAATGGAGATGATGGAAGGGGGAGAGCTCTTTCACAGAATCAGCCAGCACCGGCACTTTACTGAGAAGCAAGCAAGCCAAGTAACAAAGCAGGCAAGTCACCCCCCTGTCTGAGCAAATCCACAAGTGATAATGGCTAAATATTAACAATTCCTTGGGCTGGGAGGGGTGGAAAAAAAGGCCTAAAGAAAATAATCCTCTCTTCTCATCTGATGATCATTTGCCTGCTTTGTTATAACCTGACAATGCTGAAGTTTGGTAGAAAATAATAAAGAGCTTGAAGTTGTGGGTTTGTTCTTTGGGTCTGCTGTCTTTAACAGTGGTTTTCCTCACCTGGTCTACAGAACACTTCAAAGAGAACTTTTTTTGTCTCCTGCTATGTCCTCTCTGTTGTCCTAAAAGTGTTGCCTCCAGCAGCCCCCAGGCTCTGGTGGCTCCAGTTTGATTCCAGCTGGGAATGTGTCCCAGACTTCTCTCCTCTTTTGGACCCATGTGTCCTGGGCCAGTGGATTCCAAGCTGGGCTTTGTGCTTGGTGTTATGGAAGTCCTGCCCTTCATGGAAGATAACAAGGAATGTGCCACTTCAGTGCCTGTTTTCTGTGCTGTTTGTTCTGGTGTCGTTTTCCCTTCACTGTTTCTCTGCACAGCTCTTGAATACTGTATTTTAAATATATTTGCAGTTTAAATACATAAAAGCATTTTAAACACTCCATGGTGGTTTCTACAAGAGGTTTTGGTGTCCATCAGGCTCTTTGTTCTTAGCATCTGGTGTGATTCCATGAAATTCAGGGATCTCCAGGGTCAGTTGCCCTCAAATAGGGAGATAATACTTGGTACTGAGGCAAAAAAGAGGCCCAAATAATTCCATCTTACTTTTCTCTTTTGTGCTTTGACTTGTTTCTAATGAAGTGCTAATTGTTGCTGTTGCCTCTTTGGTTTCATCCTGCAAAAATTAGGTGGAAGCACAGAATTATTCCTGACAGTTTTTCATGTGCTTTGGGCTGTTTGATTCTGACATGTTGGGAAAATCTTGTAACACTTCACCAAAAATCGAAATTTTGAATTAAATTCTTACTCTGTGTGTGCAGTTGGGGTATTCATGTCCCAAGTAACTCTTGGCTTTAATGTTTATAGAAATGAAGTTTGAAATGTTTAAATCACTATATGAAAGAATAAGATTTTTCTTGAACTGTGACTCTTGATTCCTTGTAGCCAGTAATAGCTAGAACTTGTCACAGAGCTGCCTCATTTTCTCTGGGAATGTGTTTCTATTTGTTTCTGAGCTAAATTAACACCAAAGTTCTCATGTGACAGTAATTTGCACTTTTCTAAGGCATCAACACTTCCCTCAGGGTGCTGGGTTTGGGTGGGATCCTGCAGAACCCAACAGGAATATTTCCAAATAAGGGCTGTGTGGCTTTGCCTTCCTTCAGCCTCAGTAAAGCTGTTTAAATATTTATGCTTGGGTTTTCTTTGAATGAATTGCACTTGGAAATGTCCATTCCCTGGAGTTTTCCCAGGTTTCCAAACCACAGCAGGGTGAGAAACTGCCTTTGAAAGGATCGTGGAGTGCTTTTCTGTGTGATGGCCCATGTAATGAGGGAAGTGCAGGCAGTGCCATCAAAAATTAATGAATAAAACTGCCTGAATGTTGGATCTCAGTCAGTAACAGGTGCAATAAAACATTCACAGAAATACTGAAGCTGTTGGGTGTTAAGCAGGGTGTGGTTGCTGGGCAGGGGCACCTTGGAGGGCTGGCACAGCACAGGGAAGGGCACTGTCAGATCTGTTCCACTTTTGGGAGTCATTAATGCCTTGATTGAGTCAAATGAGATGGTTGGGCAGCCCAGTCCAGCTTGGCTTTTGTTTTCTGTTTCCTTTGAGTGAAACACAAACTGAATCCTTGGTGGGATGAATGTCCCACCCATCACTTCACTGCCCTTATTGCAGGGTCAGGCCTGTCTGAACTCAGCCTTGCAGCCAAGTGCAGTGAGAATGTTTGTTTGGAGTCTGACATACATAGGAAATGTCCTTTTTCTAAGATAATGTCCAGGCTGATGCAGGAGTTCTATAACTGTAGCTCATTTATTGTGCCCTTTTCCAGATAGCTTTGGCTTTGCAGCATTGCCACTCACTAAACATTGCACACAGAGACCTCAAGCCTGAGAATCTCCTCTTCAAGGATAACTCTCTGGTAAGATGAATACTAGAATTCTTTTTTTTTTTTTTAACTACTGAATTCTGTAAAATGGTGATTTTCAGAATAGTTGTAAAATTACATTAATCACCTTTATTGACTTTGTGCTTGTACATTCTCTGATCTCCTTGGAGCACAGTCTGTTAAATATGAGGCAGGTTCTCCAGCTCTACACAAATCCAGCTTTGCTGAGAAGATCATTCTGCCACCTGATCAGGATGTTCTGACAAGCATTAGAGGGGCTTTGATAGATCCAAACACTTCCTTGTTTCTTTTTCCTGCTCATAACCGCCCTGGACATGCAGTGACCCCCCTGCAACATGATTATTGCTCTCTCAATCTCAGAGGGGGCTGTTCCTGGCCCAGAGCACTCAGGAAAGCAAAAATACTTGTTTGAAAGATCAGGTTTTGTCCTTTTAGCTTGGGGGAATGTGAGTGTGTGAGTACAGATGAGGAGTACGTGTGGCAAAGGTGACATGAGAACAAGGCAAGACTTATGTGTTAGAAAAGCTGATATAATGATATTTATGTAATGAAGCCTCTTCTCCTTATTTCAGGATGCTCCTGTTAAACTGTGTGACTTTGGATTTGCCAAAGTAGACCAAGGTGACTTGATGACACCACAGTTCACTCCGTATTACGTAGCACCTCAGGTAACAAAAATCACAATTCTGGGCTAAAAGGGAATAATTTCTTGCCTGTGCCTCCAGAACCACAACATTCTAAAAGCCTTTGCTGTCCTGTTCAGGGCTTCTGGGGGCAGGAATCTTGAATAATTGGAGATTAGCCACCTTTGGGGCTGGAGTGTTACAGTGATGTGTTGATAAGAGCAGGGGATGGTGAGGCAGATTTCCCAGACTGTTCTTAGCACTGATTTTGTCCATTGACCTTTAACTGCATTAAAGCAGGTGTTTTGGAGAAGTTCCTGCTTTCCCATCCTCCTTCCAGCTCAGACTCATTCAGTATTACATTAAAAAGGACTGTGCTGGAACAAAAAGGCTCTGAAAAGGCTCAAAAAGGGCAGTGGTTACCTGAGCACCTCGGCTTGGCCCCTTGTCATTAAGGCACAATCTATAATTACAGACAGGCTGCTCTTTGTAGTGCTGCTTTCCCTGCTCTCTTCTGTCCTTTGTGTTGGAATCCTGAAGAAAATGAAAAGAAAACTGCAGATGGATCTTTAATTGCAGTGCTGGGCACGTCAGAGCCTTTAATCACTGGGAAGAGCAACTCAGAGATCAGACCCTGAAAGTGCCTCCTCAGCTGGAGCCTCCAGGGCCTTCTGGAAACCCAAACCCTCAGATTTGGTCAGCAAGGGACAGATTTGGTGTCATTTGTTCCTGGAAGAGGCAAAAAGGGACATCTCTGGAGCTCAGGTTACCCTCCAGACACACTCTGGGTTCTAATTCCAAGCCCAGAGGTGTTGGACATTAGTAACAGTTGCTTTAATTCAGGCAAAACTGATACATTTCATTCAAAGCAGCAAAATATTTTAGCTGAATGTAGAAAGTCCCAGTCTTTTTTAGGAAGAAAATTTTAAGTTTGAAAAAGCCTTCAGTAGCTGGAATAAGTTTACAGAATGGAAAAACATCAGAAATCTTTGTGCCTATAGATGAGATGTATTTTGCTTTGTTTTCTTTTTTTTCCTCTCATGGCAACAGGTATTGGAGGCACAGAGAAGACATCAGAAAGAAAAATCTGGTATTATCCCCACCTCTCCAACACCCTACACTTACAACAAGGTGAGTGGGAAACAGTGCTTTAAACAGTGTTTGTAAAGTGCCTTCCCCACCAACCCTGCTGGAGAAATCTATAGGCACAATTTAACACCCAAGGCAACAAAGTTTATTGCCCTAAAATGACACCCTTACAGCAGCAATACATTTGCTCTGATCTGTGACAGGAATGCATCTAAAAAGCCAAATATCTCACACTGAGTACAAGCAGGATCTAGAGAAACCAGCAGGGAAATGTCATGTTGCTGGTTATTTTGTGTTCCTTTGGCTTTTCTGAAGGAGTGACCAGGTTTGCAGTGGGATTTCTCCTTGAACAGGAGGTTCAGACCAGGCTTCACTCAGCTGAAGTGGCAAATGAGGAGATAATTATCTCTGCAGGCTCTGTCTGGGTTTGGAAGTGACACACTGAAAGTGCTGCTGCCTCTTGGTTCTTTCTGATGGAGGGAATAATGAAATGCACACTTAGCCCAACCCTAATTAATGATCCTCTAATTAAAGGAGAAACACACAAACACTGTTAAGGAGCACTAAATATGAAGAGATTTTGGAGGGAGCAGAATGATTCTACTGGAGTGAGACCATGGGGGAGGTTCTTTCATCCCTACAAGAGGGTGTTCACAGGGATCCTCTTTCCTGCTGTCACCCAGAGCTTCTGGATGTGCAGGTGTTTTGTCCAGGCAGCTGTGGTGGTACCTGGTCTATATCTGGGAACTTCTAGAAAATACCCAGTATTTTATGGTGTAGCCCTGGGCAGTACCAGCTGCTGCTGGCAAAGTGTCCTGAAGGGTCGTATTCCTTTTTGGGCATTCCAAAACCTTTTCCTTCATATTCTCATCACTGTCTCCTGCTTGCTGAGCAGTGTTTGAACCACTGAGTGTTCTTGGAGTGTCAACTCTAATTAAAATTAGCTGGTTTCTGATGCCAGTGCTAAGGATCTACCTGAGTTCCAGCTGTTTAACCCACTGTGTGCTAGAGCAGGTGATTTGATATGTGGAATTAGGGTTTGGTAGCTTCCTATAGAGAGCTAAAGCAAAGATTAACTACTCTGCAGTGGTTTGCTGACCACAAATCCACCTTCTCCAGGGTTCTGATAACCCCTGCTCCGCCCTGGAGAAGCAGACAGGGGGTTGAAGGCAGACACTTGTTCTGCAGTATCTCCTCCAGTGCTGCAGAGCTGACCGTGGTGCTGTCCTTGCTTGCAGAGCTGTGACCTCTGGTCCCTGGGTGTCATCATCTACGTGATGCTGTGTGGGTACCCCCCCTTCTACTCCAAACACCACAGCAGGACCATCCCAAAGGACATGAGGAAGAAGATCATGACAGGAAGCTTTGAATTCCCAGAGGAGGAGTGGAGCCAGATCTCCGAGATGGCCAAGGACATCGTGCGGAAGTGAGTCTGGGGAGGGAAGTGTTTTATTGCTCTTTCTGGTATTAAAAGGTTGAAAAATCCCTTGAAAGTGTGTTTTTCCAAAGGGGTTGTTCTTCTACCTTGTCTGCAGCTCATACAGCTGTCAAATCTTCTGTCATATTCAGCATAAAGTCTGATACAAATTTTTCTTCCCTTCTTTTTTTCCATCCCCAACTGTTTAATTTTGATGTTTCTGAATTTCTTAAGGGTGAATTGTGAGTTTAGTCTTTAAGGGCAGCAGATGCACCAAAGGGTTCAGAACAACACACACAACTGGCTGCCACATCAGGTGCTCTACAGCCTTGGATCCTGTACACTAATGTTTAAATTCCTGCTAAAATCAGGTGGTTTAATATCTGGTAGATCTCTCCCTTAAAACCAAGTGCACGTCATACCCAGTCTGAAAGGAGTCAGGAGAGGCAGGGAAAGGCAGGGTAAAGTCTGTCCTGAAGGTATCAGGCTCTGGAATGAGGGTTTGCATTGAAGTTTTATTCCAGATGCTCATGGAAGCTGTTTTTTGCGTGCCCTGCACATCTCTCAGCTGGGAGAGTTTCCCAGACAGGGGCTGTTTGGAAGCCGGAACGTGGCACTGATTGGGGCTTATTTTCTAAAGAGTGAGAGGGACTTACTGCCTTTGTATGACCAGAGGAACTGAAAGAATAAAAGCAACATAAATAGGAAAAAAATCAGTTGGGGAAGTAATTTTAAAGTGTCACTGGCTCCTCAAAGATGCTGTAAAATCTCCAAGGACTTCATATTGCTGGGACCTTTGGAGCAGTGCAGGAGAACCCACAGCCTTTCACCAAATAAACTGCAGGGAAACTTTGCTTTACACAACAGGTTTAAAGGTTTTAAAAGCAAAAAGTTTTATTGTCTTTTAAAATGACCATAAACTCAGCTCACAGAACGTTGTCACATGGATTCATTTATCCCACTGATGTTATCAGGACTCCTTTCCCTGCCTGTCTTTTCCAGCCAGGGAGTCTGAAGTTGGGCTTATGGTGCAGGAATACATTTAGAATTAATATAATTCTGGCTTTGTTTACATTTGATGGGTGTAGGCAGCTCTTCCTATGGAGTCTGGCTTTTGGAGCTCATATTTGGCATTCAGGAAGCTGCTGCCTCTCAAGTGTGTCGAGCTCATTTCTCGCCTCAAGCTTTGGAAGCTGGAGAGCTGGATAATAAATAGGTCAGGACTTGGAAAACCCATGGAAAAGGAGTCCCTGGGTCTTGTATCAAAACTGAACTTACAACCTGTTGGCAGCAAGTGAGGTTTCTGAGCTACCCCAGGGTCCTGCTGACATTTAGCACAAGTTATTTCCACTTCTTTGGTACATTAAACAATGTTTGCAGCCAGGAACTGATTTAGGGAATTGTCTAAGGAATGTGACAACCTCCTGGAGTCCTCCTGGTTCTCTAATTCAGACTCTTGGGAGAACTTGTCAGCACTCTGGGGGGAATTTGGCTTTTTTATGGAGCAGATCATCATGAGAACATGAGCTTATCTGCAAAACCTCTTTCCAGGATTTCATTCTAGTAGCATTTATTCCATGGATCTTTTAGCAGTAAAGAATAAAGTTCCTTCTTATTTTGAGGAACTGGAGCCTGTCAAAGTGTCCATTCCTTGAGGGTTTTGCAGGGGAAGAAAAGCTAAGAAGTTGCAGGTGGAAACAGTTAATTCAGTGAAGTTTCCATGCCCAAAATCCTTGGAATGAGTGTGGCCTGTTAATGGGATGAGCTCTAGAAGGGCATTTCCAGGGAGTGATGGTCTGGATCATTTCCAGCTCTTCTGGGAGACAATTTCCAATCTGAGAACACACAGATATTCCTAAAATGGCCCCTCAGCACCTTTCCTTTACCCTGAATCCCTGAATGTACCTGGATGAGCTTGTTAAATAAATCCACAGCAAGGCTCAGAGAACCTGGGACAAAGTCAGGCTGCTCTTGGGGCAGTTTGAGCTGTTGTGGAGTTCCTTTTTGACCCCTGTGATGCTCAGAGATTGTTCAGTACTCTGCAAATCAACAAACCCCACTTTATGGATTATTATTCCTTTCCCAGGCTGCTGAAGGTCAAACCTGAGGAGAGACTGACCATCGAGGGTGTGTTGGACCATCCCTGGCTCAACTCCACGGAGGCTCTGGACAACATCCTGCCCTCTGCCCAGCTGATGATGGACAAGGTCTGAATTCATAGAAACAATATTAGTTTGGTCAGGAATGTTGCACAGGAGCAGGGCAGCTCTTGGATGGTTGGAGTGTTTTGTTTAGGAGAGCCTGAGATCTCTGTAAGAAAATGGAAAGAGGGAGAAAATGGAAATAAAATATGAAATTTGGGCTTGGGGGAGTTGCTCCAGGATTGATGTTAAGAGCAGCCATGTGCTGAGGAGCAGAGAGCAGAGCATGGTAGTGGAATCTTTTCTTCTTTTTCCCCCATTTTATACCCCTACTGTGACCTCAGTCCTTGTTTCCTTTCAACTCTGCTCAAAGAGGAGTTCACTCAACACTCAGATGTGATGAATGTGAGCGGTAGAGATGATCCTTTGTCCTGTTTCCCCCTGTGAGGTTGGGGTATATTATCCCACAGTCAGTGACCATAGCTCTCATCATGTCTTGCTTCAGGCAAACCTGATTTTTGTTCTATATCTCCAAAACAAACAGGATTTTGGTGCTTCTTTTTCCCATGCATGGCTAACATTGTGCACATGCTGTTCTTTAATTCACAAGAGATCTAAAGTGCAGCTCTTCTCCTTCCAGGCCATGGTTGCAGGGATCCAACAGGCTCATGCAGAACAACTTGCAAACATGAGGATCCAAGACCTCAAAGTGAGCCTGAAACCCCTTCACTCCGTGAACAACCCGATCCTGCGCAAGCGGAAACTGCTGGGGTAAATAAAGCTTCCAGGGACACAGAGGGGCAGCTGGGAGGCTGGAACAGGGCTTTGGGAATGTCCCAGGCTCACTTCTGAGGTGGTTGAACTCTTGGAGTCACTGGGACAGTGTGGTTTGATTTCCGAGGTGTTCTGGTGAGGGCAGGAGGAGCTGGATCCTGTTACTGTGTTAGAACAAATCCCTTATGAGAAGATGGGTCATGTGCAAGAGAAGGCAAAGTGGGAGAAAGAATTCCAAGATTTTTTTATGATCCTGACACTTATTTACTGAAAAAGTCAGGTGATTTCTCTTTGTTCAAGTTAATCTGAAAAGTAGGATAATGCATTTTAGGACTTCCTTGAACTAATTTAAAGGAATATTTTTTTTCAAATGGTCTCATAATAAAGGACAATAATTACAATTAATGCCAAGTCTGTCTCCCAGCTCTCCAGGGATTGAAGGAGGGTGTTTTACTGGTGCAGTTATGCAATGAGTAATGAACTTGAGCTGTGACCAAACTCTTAATTATTTCCTCCTTGTTCTTCCCCAGCACCAAGCCAAAGGATGGGGTTTATATCCATGACCCTGAGAACGGAAGCAACGATTCCAACGTGGCTCTGGAGAAGCTGAGAGATGTGATTGCCCAGTGCATTCTCCCCCAGGCTGGTAAAGGTTGCCACTTTTAAGAAAGTTCCATTTCTAAACGTGCAAGACACTGACTTTGAGTCAGTCTGTGTCAGTGGGGAGGGAGGAAAAACAAAACTCCTGCTGCCCTGGGCACTCTGTGGGCTGGGATTTGTGTGGTGTCAGTGTGAGCAGGGACATGCAGAGCTGGGAGAAGAACTTTGAGCCAGGAGTGGCTGCTCTGAACCCATTTCCTGGTGTGTGTGGGGAGAGGAGGAACAACTGCATGTGCTGTTGGCTGGAGCCCTGAGTGAGGCACGAGGCCAAACCTCCTGGTTCTTCTCTTTGTGCTCCCAAACAGGAGAGAATGAGGATGAGAAGCTGAATGAGGTGATGCAGGAGGCCTGGAAGTACAACCGGGAGTGCAAGTTGCTGCGGGACACTCTGCAGAGCTTCAGCTGGAACGGTGAGGAGCTGCTTCCTTCCACAGGGAAGGGGGAAAACTGAGTGGGAATAACCCCAAATCTACTGAATTTGTCTGGTTTAGGTTTCACAGTGATTCAGGCCTCCTGCCAGAATGGGTGTGCTCAAAATGAGGGGCAAAGTTCTGCTTTGAAATCTCTGAGGTTCAGGGTTGAGTTTACAGAGGCACCAAGTGGTGTAGGAACAGAACAGCACAAATGAATTGTGATGGAAAAGGGGGAATGGTTTTAAACTACCAGAGGGCAGGGTTAGGTGGGAGATTGGGAAAGAATCCTTCCCTGTGAGGGTGGTGAACCCTGGCACAGGTTGCCCAGAGAAGCTGTGGCTGCCCCTGGATCCCTGGAAGTGTCCAAGGCCGGGTTGGATGGGGCTTGGAGCAACCTGGTCTAGTGGAAGGTGTCCCTGCCCATGACAGGGGTTGAACTGAATGAGCTCTAAGATACCTTCCAACTCAAACCATTCCATGATTCTCTGATCCCTTTAGGAACCTCTTCAGCTGGTTTCCTCCCAGCTGTTCATTCCCTCTTTCTTCTGAAGGCCACTGCCCTCACCCCTGTGAGCACAAAATCTCATCAGCTTGGCTTGGGTGGGAAAACCAGGACAGTCACCTTGGGATGCTCAGATGGCTCCTGGACAAAGCAGGGTGGCACAGGGGTCAGCCCCAGGAGCAGAGGGGACCAGGGCCATCATCCAAGCTCACAGGGCTTGGTTGTGCTTCTTCCCTCCTTCTGTTTTGCTTGATTTGGTTTAATTTAGGTCTTTAAGTGCTCAATTTTCCAACAGAACTAGACATTGTAACTCATTTTGATTCTCTTGCCCTAAGTTTGTGTGAACCATTGTTTAACTCCAGGCAGGATTTCTTCCCTCCTTTGTTCCCAGCACCTGACTCCCTGTTCTTTCCCTTCCAGGCAGAGGATTCACAGACAAAGTGGATCGACTAAAACTGGCAGAAATAGTCAAACAAGTCATCGAAGAGCAAACAAACTCCCACGACTCTCAATAGCTGGAGCTTCTTAATCTTATTTTTTTTACCATTTAAGATTTATTCTTTAACTGTAAAAAGTATTTTTATGTAAATTAATAAATCATAATTATTTCATTAAATTTCCATACTGCTTGAAAATGCTGTATAGTTGTAGATACAAAAAAAAAAAAAATCATTGGTACTGTAATATTTTTTTAAAACTCAGTTCCTTGAGGTCTCTACGATCACTTATGTACTGTTAATCATGAGGGCCCCAAAAGGGGTGGATTATATTGCTAAAGACCATTCTTTCTCTTAATAACCAGTTGCAGGAGCTGCTTCCATCTGCCCCATCCAGCACTGCAGTGACTGTGTATGAGAACAAGAGCCACAGTTTAACCCCTTGCTCAGTGAGTACTTGAAGCAAGTGCTGTGAAACACAAATTCATAGCTGCTCTTGGCACCTAAATTCTGATTCTTTAGGTAGAGGCAACTAAATTAAATAACCTTCAGTGTGGCTCAGTGCCCTGAGAGCCCCCTTGGCCTTGCCCAGGGCATCTGAGTCCATGTGCTTGCTGGAATTTTCAGTTCTGAGCAGTAACTCTCCTCTTTTTGTCTCCTTCCCATCTTCCCCAGACCTTCATCAAGCCTCATCCTTCTCTCTTTCTCCCTCTTCATCTTCCTCAGACGTTTTGTAAGGCTGAATTCAGCATAAAACTCTTCTTTTTCTCACCTCCTCCAACAGCAGAACAGAAGAATGTTCAAGTTCTTATTACAAGTTATTTTTATTTTCATGGTGGGATCTTCTATGGACAAAACCCAGCGTTGGGTTTGTTTCCTTCTGCCCCCAGTTGTGTGTGATCCAACACTGTATTCCCATTCTTTCCTTTCTAGGAGATCCAGCTCTTGGTTTTTGACTCTTCCTCTTGTTTGAGGGATTATCTGGCAGGGGTCTCAGTGCTGCTGTGGGATCCCCCAGAGATCCATGTCCTGTGTCCCCTCCAGAGCCCAAATTCCCATTTCTCTGATGCCTTCGAGCTCCTTTTTGGGGGAGCCACAACTCCAGGGCTGCTCCTTCCCACAGGTCCCTTTGCTGCCTCCCCAGGGCAGGTTCTTACACCAGTCTGGAACATTGGCTCCAAAAGCTGCTTTTTTTAACCTTAATGAAGCAAACAAATGAACAGAATCTGTACATATTTCTAGTTTTCTACCTTTGGCTGCTTTTCTTTCTTTTGGGACTGGGTGGAGGCTTTTTATAGAGATATTTTGGTACCAAACCTGTGCAGACACTGAGTGAGTTTGGTCTGTACTGAAGTGCCAATTCAGGGCTACAAGTAATGACTTTGAACATTGTATTTCAGAGCTCCTCACTTTTGGGTTTACATTGACAAACCTGAGCCATGAACCCCCCAATTCTTTCTTAGGGCAGTTCTTTGTTGTCTCTTTTCTACATCAAACTCCCCTTAATTGATGGCAAAGCAGTGTCTGACTCTTTCTATACAGTTTTGTAAAGGGTGATTTAGTTTTTCTACATGAAGGAGATGCTTCATTTCCCCTTCTCTGTCAGCACCTTGTCAACCTTCCTTTAGTCCTGATTTCATTTTCCAATGCCTGATTTATTGCAGAGGAAGAACAGTCCCTATTCCACCATCCCTTTGATGGGAGCAGGGAGTGTTTGTGTGAGCCAGAATTGTACCTCTGACACTACATGGGATATTTGTGCACTGACCTGTCCATGAAAACTGAAGAGAATTAGCAAGAAACAAAAATATTTGTCATTTCTTGGTTGTATCAGCAACTTTGCAGGGCCTGTGATGTGCATTTTTGTCCTTGCTCTCATTCTAGGTCATGTCAGCGTCCACACAAGTCTGGAAATGTAAGATGGTTTCACTTTTAACTTGAAATCCATGGTTTTTTGGGGAAATTGAAAGTTTTAAGTGTGGCAAATAGAGATAGAAACAAGAAATCACCTGTGTTTGAACAGGAGTGCAAAAACTTCCCTCCAAAGGCACTTTGTGATTCTGCCCTCCAAGGAGGAAAATACTCAGGCAGTTTTTTGGGAGACAGAAGTTGGCAGGAAGATGAATCAGATTGGAGCTACTCCCAGGGTGAGCACTGGAATTTTGTCACAAAGAACTGCTTTTTATGGGTTTACTCTAAATTTTATTGTCTGGTATAAGTAAGAAAGGCCTGATCTGAAGCAGAGGGAGGAGGGACAGATTAAGAAAACACAATTTGAAGCTTCAAGGTCAAATGGTTTTATTTCTATGAGAAAATTGATTTTTTTTTTGTCTCTTTGAAAAGTTTTACATTTCAAAGTTAAATACACTTTAATGGATTCATTTTCATATTTTAAAGTAGCATTTGACTTTCTCCTTCCTGTGTTTTATTTTATTTTTCAGTTGACACAAATGCAGGACATCTTGTCTTGATTCTGTAAGGTTTTATTTGGTAATAAATCTACTGATCCTTTATGGCAGACTGTGAATATTGTAAATATCTGGAGCTGGAAGGGTTGTATGGGATCAAAAAAGACTTTGTACAAACACTAAAAACATGTGGGAAAGTTTTGTAGGTTGTTTGGTTTTGGGGTTTTTTTTGTTTGTTTTTTTTTTAGAATTTTATTTAAGTGAAGAAAAATCTCTGAAATCATTTGACCTTTTCAAAATTTGATGTATATCTGACTTCTCCTGTGATTGATTATTTTATGCTTTTATATCTGTATTAAAAATTAGAAGAACCTGACTGGGCAAAAGAGATTTTAGTTGGAAATGGCAACATGTCAAAGTTTTGCTGTCATTACTCCTGGTTTTCATTTTGGAAATCCCAGTCTGTCCCCACATGCCACGTTTAACTTCTGTGTGTTGAGATGTTCCCATTTCTCTCCTCAGTGTTCCCTGTTAGTTCCTTTGGGATCAGTGTTATATTGTAAATATTCCCCCTCAGTGTATATAAATGATTTTACTAAACTCAACAGTTCCTGGCTACTTTTGTTCAGTTCCCAAACCGCTGCAGGGCAGGAGGGGAGGAAGGACAGCTCTGGGATTCTCCTGCCACCCTGCTTTTCCCTGGAAGTGTCCAGAAGGTGTGTGAATGTGGCACTTGGGGACATGGGTTAGAGGTGAATGTGGTGGTCTTGGGTTAATGGTTGGATTTCATGATCTTAGAGGGCTTTCCAACCTTAGTGATTCCCTGATTCCTTTATTCTCCTGCCATCCCACTTCTCCTGCCACCCTGCTTCTCCCTGGAAGTGTCCAGAAGGTGTGTGAATGTGGCTCTTGGGAACATGGGTTGGAGGTGAACATGGTGGTGGTGGGTTAATGGTTGGACTCAATGGTCCTAGAGGATTTTCCAACTTTTAAAGATTTGATTATTCTCCTGGCACCCCACTTCTCCCTGGAAGTGCCCAGAAGGTGTGTGGATGCAGTGCTTGGGGGCGTGGGTTTGTGTTGAATGTGGCAGTGCTGAGGGAATGTTGGCTCAGTCTTAGATGGCTTTTCCAACCTTAATGATCCCATTATTCTCCTGCCACCCCCAGCCCTCTCCTGCCACGCTCAGCCCCCATCCCACCTCCCTCACCAATGAGAATAAGCACTTGGCTTTACATTTTGTGAGATGAAAGGATGACTGACAGACTGGGCTGGATGAATCCCTAGGAATTGGTGTGCTCTGCCTGGCAACATAATCCAGAACTGCCTTTTTTAAGCCCAGCTTTCCATTAGCTGGCAGCAGCACCTGCCCAGTGCTCCCAGTTCAGCCCCCAGGTTTGTAGGATTGTTGTAGCCATGACCGGGCAGTGAGGGAGGGAGGAGTGAGTCCTGTGTTCAGTGACATTGGAACTGGGAAGCACTTCCTGTAGGAGGAGGATCTCTGCAGGGGCTGATCTGGAGGTGGGTGAAGTGGGAGCTCTGATGGAACCTGTGGCAGGACTGGGAGACACTGGTCCATGAGAAGTGGACTGGCCTGTCTTCAGGCTGGCCCTGGGCTTTTCCAAGGAGCTTGGAGTACTCCCCTCACCTTTCTGGACACAGAAGAGTGACCTCAGTGTGGCACTTGTGCCCTTCCTGCCTCTGGAAATAGTTTTGTTATCCTCAGGTATGGGTTGATTTGTTGACAGGAGCCAGAGAGACCCTTGTCCCATTGTCCCTTGTCCTATCTGCAGAAGTGGCTCTGAGAAGGGGTGGTGGGGCAGCTGTGAGAGTCCAGGGCCTCTTCTCAGTGAGAGGTAACATCCATCTGCTTGGTGCCTTTGAGGAATTAATAGTGGGTTGGATGGGTTGGAGCATCCAAACTGGGAAAGGGAGTGAGAGAACAATTTCCTGGGAGCACTTAAGGCAGCCAAACCAGCTGGGAGTGCTCTCCAGAAGTGGCACAAAACTACTCTGCCCTCCTTCCAGGAGGATGTGTGGCCCAAGGAATGCCCTTCCCTGTCCAGCAAGAAAACTCCCCTCAAACCGAGTGATGTGATGAGCTTGTGAGGGTCTGTCAGCACCCCCTGAGGGCTCTCACTGCCACAGCCGAAGCTCCATGAGCAATCCTGGCATTGTTTCCCAGATAATCTTCCATCACTTCCCACTTCTGAAGCCTTAATCCCCTTTTAAACAAATTGCACTGGCTTGTCACGCTGTCCCCAGACGGGGTCAGCCCAGGGAGCCTCTCAGGGAGGAGATGGGGGTGTTTAATGGTGTTTAATGTGCTGCTTCCTCGTGCCCCTGTGGGGAGGGGGCTGTGCCAGGGAGTGGGTCCCATCCTCCCCGTGGAACTCCTGGGGCTACACAGCCTATGAGACAGGCATTCCAAGGAGACTTGTCCCCCAGTTCAGAAACAGCCCAGCTGAAGTGTCCTGTATCATCAGCACTCAGGGAGTAAATTACACAGTTCACCTCAGGCAGAAAGATTTTGGAATATAAAACCTCCCTGTATTTACTTGTGACTCCCAAGAGGACATTATGTCTGAACTTTGAGACTAGAGAATGAGCTCCTGAGGAGGATTTAAAGGCCCAGGTGGAAGAAGACACCTCAAAAGCTGCTGAGAGTTAAAACTCTCCTGTGTGGGACTTCCCGTGGCAGCAGTGGAAAGCTGGACTCAGGTATGAGACTTGGCCTCCAGCTGCAGAGGACTCATTAAAACTGATCTGGATGCAAGCACAGGGTTGTAGCTGGACCTGGTTTTTATCCTGTGGAACAGCAAAATTGAATTGTTTTGCTCAGCCTCACTGTGTAAGGGAAAATCAGTCATTGAAAAAAATACCAGGGGCATTGTGTGACTGACAGAGTTAATTACACAAAACTGGAGTATTTCCTCTTCTTGTATAACCTGCTATGTGAAAAATTTGGGTTAGACCCAAAAAGTGAAGCTGTTAGAAAATAAAGAGTGTAAATTAAGGGAGTTGTTTCAACCCAGCTAAAGATCTTTTTTATTTTCTGTATCATGGATGGACCTCAGTAAATAATTCACTTGAGCATCTGGAAATGTAGAGAGAGATTCAGATTTAATCCTGCTCACCTGGTTCATGATGCTCCACAGGGTTGAAGAAGCTGATTTTTGTGAGTATTGTGGCTGAGCAGGGGTTGGCACGAAGAAAAGAAGGGAAATGTGCAGAATTCCAGGCATGGAAGTGAGCACTGATGTTTTTTATCCTGCTTTGCAATTCTTCATTCCCTGCAGTTGACTCTTAGTATGGTGCATGTTCTCATGGTTATAGTGAATTCAAAGTCGGAGATATAAAAAATATTCACTTTGCTTTACTGTTATTTTGCAATGGCAAATACTTCAAGAAATAAAACAAATACTTGGAGAAGTAAAACATCCTCTGCTGGAGCTGGATGAGACCTCTGAGCTGTTACACACCATCTGCTGCATTTCTAGGGATATTTCCAGAAGCAGAAAGTCTGGACTAGAGATTTACCATGTTGAAAGAATCCATTTAGAGTCCACATGACCTGTAAAATAAATAACTATCTCCACTGAGTGTCTCTGACAGACCCGCTCAGGCTCCTCCCTCCCCACGGCTGGGACAGTTTGGAGCCGACAGCCCCATCCCGGGTCTGGATGACATTCCTAAAACACGAGGAGGTGTTGGCAGGACACTTCAGAGCAGCGTGGACGTGGAGCCCTCAGTGTCTGGGGGGCTGGTGGGGGCTGTGCTGGAGTAGAACTTCTTCTGGGAGCGCAGGAGGGGGGTCTGGGTGTCCACGTCCCGGCGGGCGCCGCGTTTGAGGGACAGGAACACGTGCTGGGTCCATCCATACACCAGGCAGTTCAGGAGCCCCTGGGAAGCTGCTGTGAGAGCCTGGGACAGAGCACAGGGGGGATCAGGGCTCCTGGAATCCAGCACTGCACAGTGCTCTGAGCTCCCTGCCAGCCTGGAAAACCTCCCACTTCCAGCATGGAATTCTGGATTCAGCATTATTCACCCGTACCCCATGTGTGATAGAGCAATCTCATGATACTTTAAACAAATAGGTAATAAATATCTAATTATATATAAACCCATGGAAATGTATTTTCTAGAAATATATTTTAATATATTATATATAAGATATTTTAAATAATTATATAATATAACACAATTTCTAAATTCTGTCTCAGCCACAAGAAGCAGCTGGACAAGTGTTATGAAGGAATCACTTTTGGAGACTTAGGGACACAGGGAAAACACAGAGACAGAGGGGAAAAAAACCAAACTGATTTCTGGGGATCCTCTCTGGTCCTATTGGCTACAATTTCCATGACCACAGAATTGCTGAGGTTGGAAAAGGCCTTTAAGATCACCAAGTCCAAACATCACCCCAGCACCACCACCATGTTCACCACTAAACCGTGTCCTCATGGTGCTGGATTTTGGTCACTGAGACCTTTTCACATAAATCACTCAACAGAGATCTTTGCCAGCCAAAAGCACAAACCAGACTCAGGCTCACACAGAGTGATCCTTGTCCAGCTGCATCCAGCTGGGACCAGACTCAGGATTAGGAGGCTCAGGGTGAGAAGGCAAAGCCCAGGAGGCAGCAGGGGCAGAGATTTACCTGCAGGATCAGCAGGGCCATGTAGATCTTGCTGGTTGTTGAAACAGTCAACTTCAGCATTCCAAGGAGGACAGCTGTGAAAAGGGAAGGACAAGAGGGTGTTGCTTTAACCCCACCTCTCTGGAGTTCCACAGGGGAGCACTGTGGGAGGAACTCAGCTCTCTGCTCACCTGGGGCCCAGCAGCAGAAGAACACAACGGGGTAAAAGACCACTCGTTGTTCCACCATCTTAATCATGGCCCACTGCTGGTCCCCCAGGAACCCTGTGGAGTTCACAAACCTCTTGTACAGACCTCGGGCCTGGCTGAGGATCACCTGAAAGGGAACAGGCAGATGATATTGTTTGGGCTGGGAACTGCTGGGTTTACCCAGGACAGGTCCCACTTCAGTCCATCCAGTCTTTTCCCACAACAGTGGGGGAAATCCTGGGAGAGATGTTGTGACCTTTTCTAAACTGAAGACTGAATTGATTTAGACCCTTAGAATCATAAAATCGAAAAGGAAAGACCTTCAAGATCATTGAGTCCAAACATTAATCACCTCCTGCTGACTATGCAGTAGGTGAACTCTGCTGCCAAGCAGAGCCTTCTCTACCTGCTAAATCCTTTTGGGGATGGGCTGACAGAACACAGGACTCTAGATGGATTTATGTGGTGGCACAGTGCTATTTTCCCTCCCCTACCACCCCTTCCAAAAGGGAAGCAGCACCACATAGTTACTCCTCTGCCATATTTACAAGAGCTTGTAGTGGAAGGACAAGGGGGAATGGCTTCAAATTGAAAGAGAGGAGGCTTAGATGGGATGTTGGGGAGAAAGGGTGCTGAGACCCTGGGACAGGTTGCCCAGAGAGGTGGTAGAAGTGATGGAAGTGTCCAAGGCCAGGTTGGACAGGGCTTGGAGCAACCTGGTCTAGTGGAAGGTGTCCCTGCCCATGGCAGGGGGTGGGACTGGGTGAGATTTAAGGTCCCTTCCAACCCAAACCATTCCACATGACAGCCTGGCCTCTGGTGCCATCCAAGCAAAGATGCAGAGATGCAAAGGCCCATGTTTCTTACCAGAATGGCCACGAAGCTGATGAGGAAGGAGATGAGGAAGACCCCGATGCCGTAGAAATGCATCGCGCGGCAGACGGAGCCACTCAGGGTCTGCGGCTCGTTGGTGGTCACGGCGATCTCCGTGTGCATCAGGAGACAGCTGTGGGACAAAGGGGACAGCCTGAGCTCCTGCCCTGCCCCAGCAGCCCTGGGGGTGTGTCAGAGGGGCTGAGGCTCACCCGTGCTTCTGGCTGAAGTTCTGGTAGCAATTACTGCTGTTGCCCAGGCAAAACACCGGCACCATGAGGAGGAAAGGGATGAGGCTGAGAGGAGACAGGACAACAGAACAGTCACTGGTTATTGCACTGCTCCATTCCACCCCCAGCAAACACCACTTGGTTTTTCTCCTGTCACTACAGAGGAATTAAAATTGGTTTTGTTGACATTGCTCTGGAAAAGTATTTTATCAGCTTTACCAACGTCGGTGCTTTCATTCGTGAGGGCTAATCATTGGTGAAGGGAGCACCTTCTGGAAAACCACATCTAGTTAATAAAGTTATGATTAACTTGGTTAAAAAAACCCTCTTACTCTGTGTTTGTGAGGTCACACTGCTGTTAATGATGAGCTTTACGGGCTTTAGGAAATCTTGCTTCAAAACAAGTAGGAAGCAGAGATCAGCACGCTGCAGTTTGCCAAACCCACATCATCCTGCCAGGGAGAACTAAACCTTACCAAACCCACATCATCCTGCCAGGGAGAAGGAGAACTAAACCTTACCAAAACCACATCATCCTGCCAGGGAGAACTAAACCTTACCAAAACCACATCATCCTGCCAGGGAGAACCAAATCTTACCTCGATGAGATCGTTGCTATTCGGCCGACACAACTTGCATAATCTACAGCCTGCAAAATCCAACAAGTTTAGTTAAATCATCATTCCTGTACAGTCCCCTGGTCCACAGGAACCAGTTCCCAGGGAGCATTTCAGCAGCTGAGGGTCCTTCAAAAGCTGATTAATCCCCAGGACAAATGTTTGGTTCTAATTTGCACTGAGTCAACATGGCCAAGTTCAGCCTGTGCTGATTTGGAATGGAATCAACCCTCGCTGACTGTCCTGTTCTGCTTCAGGAGGAGGATCAGAGAAGGGAACTTGGACCTGGACAAGGAGCAGAGACTTGATGAGGTCTCTGGTGGGCCTTGCTTATTTTTTGTACTGTTTATTCACTTCACTTGTCCCTGTTCCTCAGAAACTTCATGTTCTGGTGAAGAAATCCAGGCAGTTTGGAGTGTCCTGGTATCTGCTCACCAGGAAACGTGCTTTGGCAGTGGGACCCACCCAGCAGCATCAGTGCACTGTGGGACACTGAAGGGTGGGGAATTATGGCACATGTGGGAGCCCAACAAGAAGGAATCCAGTCCTGTAAGTGGATCCAAACCCTATGGATAAAAACCCTTTAAATTTAGAGTGATCTGCCCAGCCTGCTGCTCCTGAACTGACAGATGGAATATCTGGAATACAAAGCAAATGTTTGGGGAAGAAAAGGCTGTCTGGGGCAGTTTGATGGGATGAGCTGCATCAGGAATATTCCACCTTGCAGGAATACACAGAGAGCCACACAGCAGTCACGGTGCCTCCCTGTTTAGCCAGGAGTGAGGTGGGAAACAACTGCAGGGAGGATTTTGGTCATGAGGTGTGTGAAGTGTTTGCTCAGCCTGCAGTCCAGGGAGTGTTTTCCTGAGTGCTGTGTCCTTGTTCCTCAGTTCCCAGTGATTACACTGGTGCCCCAAAGGGCTTTTGGAAAGGCCAGGGATGATGAAGTAAGGACTGGTCCCTGCTCCCCAAGCCAGCAGGTCCTGTTAGCACTAGTTCCCTTCACACCTTCTATCTCAAACCCTTACTGAGTGTGACACCTGAGGAGGACAGAAATTGTCAGTTCTCAGTTCCAGGCTGTCCAGGTACCCCCTGCTCTCCTGTCCCTCTGCTGTGTCCTGGCAGAGGGCAGTCACCAGTTTGGTGACAGCACCAAACCAGTCATTCAGCTGCTGCAAACCCCTGGTCTGCCAACTGCTTCCCCAGCCCCCAGTGCTGAGAGGCTCTCGCAGACCCAGCAGTAACTCTGCTGACCTCATCAGTTCATACAGCCACAGGGCAGAAGGGCCTTCAAGGTCCTTTTGGTGAGTAAACTGTTCTGTGTGCAGCCCCCCACACCCCACCATGCCCCACAGACAGACCTGGGCACCCAACTGTTGTTCCACATCCGTCCTACTCACCTGGGGGAGCACCCTGAAGAGGTTCTGGTTGTACTTCACCTTTAGGTCCCTGTACAGGTGCCACGTGTAGTTGACAGTGTAGAGGAAAGAGGCCACGTAGAATATCTGGGAAATACAAACATTTCAGTCCTATAATAACAGTTTCTGTAGCACATTTAGTTCCTCACTGATGATCCAAAGCCTGTGGAGCGAGGTAGGAAGAAACATCTGCCAAAGGTGAGGATCCTTCACAACCCCTTGTGCTCCCATCCAGGTGGGAAGAGCCAGGTTGAGGAGAGGCTCCCAATTTATACCTCACAAAAGCAGCTTCACTTGGGGCTCAGACAGGGGACAGGAGAACTAATGACAGCTGGGCTGTCATAGAAAATCAAATCTTTGTGATTTGGCTCATTTTTTAGCCCAAATTTTGGCAACAACAGGTCCAAAGGCACTTGGATCCTCTCTGTGCTACATCCATCAGGAAACAACACAGATGTGACATTTAGACTTTTGCATAATGAGCTCCCTACACTGAGAATTCACGGAAATGCAAAACAATGGGATATTTAAAGAGGAAAGTGAGGGCAGAGAATATCTGCCTGAATTAACATCTCAAAAATCCCTTTTCTCTCCCTGGGAAAAAAGAGGAGAGAAAAGACAGAGCACACTGTTTCCCACTGAGACTTTCACAGCCTGAGACAAGACCAAATATCTAAAATTTCCTGCAAAACCTCCCAAGTCTTTATCCCATTTATTTTCAAATCCATGTTTGCTCCAAGCTGCCTGATCAGACCATGTCCACTCATGTGCTGTTTGTTACAGGAAACACACACTTCAGTGGCAAAGGCAAAGAGGAAGGGCTGGACAAGGGAATTTCTTTTCTTTGCCAAAAAGATAAGGAGCACAGGTTTGCCACCCTGGAATCATCCACGTCTGGGAAAGGAGTCACTGAACAAACTCAGCCTCCTTCACTGAGGTGGCAAATGCTCTTGGCTGCCTCAAGGGGCTGAGACATTGCAGCAGGAACATTGCAGTGACTTTCCAGCTCATTAAACGAGCTTTAATGAGTGTTTGCTGCCCTTTTTCAATTACTTCCAGGGAAGGTCATCAAAACAGTCCACAAATATTGCTGTCTTGCACTTCAGGCTCAAGAAATGTCAGCACTGCCTTCTGGTTTGGTGGAGGGAACCAAATGCCCCTTGGGAAGGTGCCAGCAGAAAGTGAAGGGAATTCTGCTTTCCTGAGCCCCAGCTTTGGGGCTCGGGACAGTCCTGCAGCACTTCCCACGAGGAGATAAAGCAGAGACACCAGGGGCCCTCATTATCCCTCTTGTGTGGCTCCCATTGTGCTCCTCAGCATGGGCACAGCCTGCCAGGACTTTATTAGGCCACTGGAATTGAACTGGAAGAATGTGGGGGAATTGTGCAATTATAACCACAATCTTTATTCTGCACTTTATTATTGTAACACAGAGGCAAGGCAGGGAGGAGGAGAGAACAACGTCAAGGGACAGCAAAGGGAGCAGTATTTACATTAATGTCAATCAAAGCTCTGGGGCTGAAACAGGGAAAACCCAAGAAACAAAGCAATCTCCTCCTTTAGGGATGTTGGAGAGCTCCATCCGCTGCAACACCAGCCCGTGGTGATAAATTGAGGGCAAACAGCCTGAATAAGGCAAAAGATTGTCCTGCTCCTGAGGCAATGCCTTGGGACATCCCAGGGACCCTGGTGTGAGTCTCTCCAAGGGCTGCCAGCTGCAAACACCCTGCTGAGCCCCCCCTGCCCATCCTCACCCTCTGACCTCTGACTTTTTCTAGGTGCTGGTGTGCAGAGAAGCCACGTGTGTTTATGAGACACCCTGTGAGACATTTATTTGCTCATTCCATCGGGTTCTGCTCCACAGAAGCTGCTGGTTGAACCTCTCCCTGGTTCCTTCTTACGCACAAGGTGTTCCCAACACCCCCAAGGGCAGAGGGGGGTGTGGGGTGGGGTGTCCTGCTCAGTCATGTGCCCACTGTGGACAGGTTGCCATGGCAAGTGCTCCATTTGTTTTCATTTCTCCCAAAGCAAACAGCAATGACAGCTCCTGCCAGGCACAACCTGGCTCTGCCACCAAGGCAGTCTTTGTGCCAGGGGGGACTGGAGTGGCACGTGGAAGAGGGGCCTGGTGACACTGGCTGGGGTCAGGATGTGGCCCTGCACACCCCACCACAGCACCCTGACTGTCCCCTCTCCTATAAGGACTAACCCAAGGCCAGTTCTGTTCACCCAGCATGAAAACAAAGCTCCCACTTTGCCCCCCTTCTGTGCTGGTGTCCCTGAGAAGCACAGCCACAGGCTGGAAAAGGGAGGGCAGAAACAGCCAGAAGTGCATGGGAGCTGAGAAATGATGCCATATTGTCTATATCCAACCTATTTTTCCTCCAGCAGTGCAACCTGCTGTCTCCAGGCCATAAAAAAAATCACACTTCATCAAGGATTGTCCCCAGGCAAGGGAAACAGCTCAGGAACACCTTCAGTTCCACCTGCTCCTTCCACCTTTCAGCTCTGGAAAGCCTTTCCCAAGCTCTCCTCATTTTCCCCTGTACCATCATCTTGAAAACCTTTGATGCTGTTCTGCATTATTCCCAAGAGGCCAAGTTACCCACATCCCACTGTTTCATCTCTCAACAGGAACACATTGTGGAGCCTCCACAGCAGAGCTGGAGAGAGCAGAGATGAGCCTGGAGTGGAACAGCTGCTCTCGACAGCCTCAGGAACACACTTGAACCCACAAAAACAGCTGCTGAAACACCCCCGGGCTGCAGGAACCCATCCCCAGACACACAAGAGCAGGAACAACTCCATTCCACACATGTAGCTACTTCCCTGCCCTCTCTGAGGCACCCGGAGATCCCCTCTGACTTCTGATGCTGCTGCTCAGTGAGGATATTTAGTTCCCACCACACTCCCAGGGAGATTCCCGAGCCCACACAACACACAGCAAGGCTCCCCAAAGCCCCTTGCTCTTCCCAGCCATGTCCTTTAAAAGGAAACTGTCAATCCCACGGATCATCACTTGTGAACCGCCGTCCTGGCCCGGGCTCGGCAGAGTTCTGATCCTGTACAATTTTTTTTGGAGCAGTGATTTCCAAAGCCTAATTCCAAAAAGGGAACCAGGTGAGACAAAAGCAAACTATCAGGAAAATGGAGTCCACTGCCTCTGCTCCAATTAGTCTCCAGCACAGGGAATCAGCTGGAAAGCAGCTGAATCACTGGGGCTGAGCCTGTGCTGACGGAGCAGCCCCTGAGCACCCTTGGGAAGAGCAACCAAGAGCAGGGATGTTTATATGAGTATGCTGTAAATGTGAGCTCAAGTGAGTCCCAGAATGTGTCTGCTCCTGCCCAGGCTAGAGGAAGCACGAAGAGGAAAAAAAAATCTGCTCTTTGAGAGGCACAGAGATCCTCTGGGCAGGGATCCAACAGGAAAGAGATCAAGCCCCATCCACTCACTTTACACAAGCAACCACAAAATCCCATGATGTCTTTGCCTTCCTCGTGGCCTCTCCCACACCAGAGGATCCTAAACCCAAATGTCATTATCTCTCTTTTCCACACAAAGGCAAGACATCAATAAGTCAAGTTCACACAGGGAGCCTCTGCCAAAACCTGTCTATAAACAGCCCCCACGGTCACAGTGATCACCAGAAGGGTTAATTGTGGCAAATTACTGTTCCAGCAGGAATGTGATGCCACAGGGTTAGGATTAGGGACACTTACCTGTCCTGTTGCTTGCAGGTTGTAGCAGATGAGGTCCTGCTGGGAGGTGGGTGAGCTGTAGAGCAGAGCCCCAGCCAGCCAGCACATTCCCAAAAACAGGTCAGAGAGGCTCAGGTAGAAAAGTGGACGCACCTGGGGGAAAGTGAAAAGGCTCACCAGGTGTGAGAGGCACCACAACACTCCCACACCCACCCACAGCTGCAGCTTTACCCTGTGTCAGACACACAGACATTAAATAAAGCCTTCCAAAGCCTTTTCTGCAGGGATGAGTGTCAGCAGGAGGCCAGTGTCCCACTGCAAAATTATTTTAAAAGCCTTAATTAAGGATAAGTGGGGTATGAGTAGCCCTTTGTAGAGGGATGATTTTACCCTCAGGGAAGCACAATGACAAGATTTCTGAGAGTCAATTTAACTGCAGCAAACCTTGAAAGCTTCAAGTAAAAAAGTCTCTCTCTACTTTCACAGTCAAGGGAGTTTAAAGAAAAGTTATCAGATGGAAATAATTCAGCTGTTACTCCTAAATATCACCCTTGTTTTCAGTCCTTTAAAATGACTGTACCAAGTCCTAGTAGAAAGATTAATTGTGCTCAGACTAATCAACCAAACATGGACATCGATACATCAGGTTATCAGGTGTTATCTGAACAGTGTTATCCCCCTGCTCTGCTGGTGAACTCTCCTTGCAGACAAAATCCACAGAAATTCGTGCTCTCAGGAGCTGTTCCAGTGCACCTCCCCTGCTCTAACCACCCTTTCTGCCACTGGGATCCAAAAGCAGCATCAAAACTTACAGGAAATAACTCAAATATCCATAATTTCACAATTCTGCAGGATGGGACAGGCTGGCAGGGAGAAGACATATTATGTTTTAAATCAACTCAGAGAGAAATTAAACTTTTGGCAAACACAAACCCTTCTTCAGATACGAAATAACTTTAAACAGGTATTTTTCCCCTGTGTTCCATGTCCTTTCAGCTGGTGACTAAGGCTGGGTCTATGTCACACGCCAGATTAACTTCCACTGAGAGCCATTAGTCTGCTGGAACAGAGTCATGTCTCCTTTAACAGCAGTTTCCAGCCCATTTCCAGTTTGCAAGCACTGGCCAGGACTGTAAACACTGTAGGAAAACATTTGTGCAAAATTCTGGCCAACATTTTTGTCGTTAGTGGGAGAGCAGACACTCTGGAAAAGCAGCCTGATTATCTACATTTTTAATTGTAGCCTTTGGTACCTCATTTTCAGCATCCTGGAGAGAAAACGATGGTGGTTTTCTTTCCCTACAGAAAATTATACTGTTAAAGACAGCATGGAAACATTTCAAGGGGTTTTGGTTTTTATTTTTTTTTTTTCATGGAATTGAGCTTCTGATGGAATTTGCCTCAATATTGTCCTGGAAGTAAATATTTGCCACCCATCATGCTGGGTTGTACTTGTTCCCATGAGCAATCAGAAGGAGATTAGTAAGACTGATAAGATGTAAGGTAGATCTGATTGAGCCAGATTTACCTTTGAGGCATAATGGCACAAATATCTAGAGTTAGTATTTATATAATTTCATTTATATGCCTTTTTTAACCAGGCTTTTCATTGCTGGTGCACAACTGAAGCCCTGGCACGACAGGCTGGGGACACCACCCAGTTTGTGAGCAGGGTAGGTTAAACCAAACAGCTCTAAAATAAGCAAAGAAGCAACTTTTGCAATCGAACAGGTGACCCCTTTCCCCAGCAACAAGTGCCCTTGGAGGGAGGAACCACTGGCTGGTCGAGGAGTTTTGGCCCAGACCTGAATAAAGAAGTAGGTGACAGTGATAAGCGAAGCCAGTTTGGTTCTGACTTGCAAAAGGGGAAAGCAAATACCAAATGGTATTTATAAAATAGAGGAAGGGACTGGAAAGACGTAACGATTTCCATCCTGGCAGCTCCAGATGCCAGGCTGGAGCACCCACGGTGATGTGGCTCTGTGGCCATCACCCAGGCACATGGTGAGCTGACATTTCTTCCTTCAACCCGTTGATCTGAGCTTTCTTCTGAATGATTTAGCTCAGGCTGAAGAGTTTTATTGACCCCATGAAGACAGAAAGGCTTCAAGAATGCAATATTTGATTTCTGGGGGCAGGAGGGGAAGTGTTTCTAACATCGTTCTCCTCCCAGGCTCAAGAGCTGTTTATTTTTAAACATTTTGCTGTGGGTCCTCATGACTCAGGGAATATGTTTGTGGCAAGCTTTGATATGGATCTCTTCCAGCCCCTTTGTTTACAAACTTCCACTGCAGACCAGAAACATGAGGACAAGGCAATGGGGAAGTTACTGAAGATTGTGTCGCTTTTGAAACCCCAGCAGCAGATCTCCCCTGGCAGCAGCAGAGGAGCCTGGAAGGCTGTGCAGAGCAGTCCCTCCAGCTGGCACCCACCCCTCCCACCCGGATTTGAAGCAATAATCTGAGCAGAAACATCTGGACTCACTGGAGCAGGAAAGGCCCATCTGTGACCTGGAGCCATGTGTGGCTCACGAGCAGCTCCCAAGCCACAGCCACATCATATGATTAAGAGAGAGCAAGCAGAAGGGCTCCTGAGTGACCAGACTTCTGGCCATGGAAGTAACGGGAAGAGGCTGCTGAGTCACACCAGGACACCTGCCAAATCCAGCTCTGCATCATTCCAGAGTGGAGGACCCCAGGAGAGAACCACATATGGAGCTCTCCTGGTGCAGATGTGATAGAAGGAGCCTCTGATGTGCACCTTTAGCAGCACAAGCTCAGGCAGGTTTTCCATCCCAGCACTAAGGCGAAGTCCCAGCCTTCATTTCTCCCTGCAAATGCATGGACATCTCCAAAGCTCCTTCTGGATGTGCTGGGCAGAGCATTTCCAGGAGGAAAGACTCTTGTGTGTTATAATGGGGGCAGATTTGCCCTACAAACTTGGACTCATGTTCTCCCCCCCACTCTACTTCATCCAGCAAGCTGTCAGCTTGCCTGCATCCCTTCTGCAGGGATAACTCCCTGCATTCCCTGGAAATCCTGTTCTCTGGGCTGCAGATCAAACCCACGATGTACAAAGAACAGTGAAGATGAGGGAAGGACAGATACAGGTGCTGGCAGCTCCACTGTCCTTCTGCTCTTACAGTAACCTGTTGCCTGCAAATCCAAACCCCAGCTTCCAAACCCCAGGGATTAGCTCTGCTCACTACCTCTGGGAAGTCTGGGACACACAAAGGGACTGTGTGTGGATACCCAAGCCTGGCAGGATGAGACAGATGTCTGTGGTTATTGTGCATGTGCCAGATACCTGCTTGGTATGCCAAATATATCTCAGCCCCAGGGGGTTCCTGCATGCCCTTAGCATGTGCCAGGCACTGCATTCCTGTCCCACCTGCAGCACACGTGCAGGCTGTCCCACCCCAAGGGATGTGTGCACCTGAGTCCCACAGCTTCAGCATTAGGAATGTTCATGGCAGGGGTGACCCTTCCAAAGCCCCACTGCAGAGTCCAGCACAACAAACTGCTTTTCAGCCCCTTTTTGTCTGAACTTTGAGTTGTATCAGCTGCATCTTTGAGTTGTATCAGTTTTAGCAGTGCACCTGCCTGGAAATCTCCTCAGAGATACCCAAAGACCTGTAAAAGCATTTCCACAGGCACATCTCCAATTTGCACTTCAGCAGCTTTGTGCACAGCTCCGCAGCACTCCAGAAGTTTTGTCCCACTGAGGAGGGCACATTAACAAATCCCTGCTCCCAGGAACAACTGGAGTAGCAGAAAGCACGGGGCTGAGGAACCTGCTTCTCCCTGCACAGGTACAGTTCAATGTCAGCCCCTTCAACTCCTATCACAGACAAAGAACCAAAATCTTGTCAAGCCCTTTGCCTCCCAGCTGTTAAACAAGGTTTAACCACATAACCCCGAGACCTGCAGCTGCTCCAAGGTGATCCACCTGCACAGGACCGACACCTCGGCTGAGGGAGGGAGAAGGAGGCACAGCCCTTACCTCGGGGGACCTCACTGCGTTTTGGAAGACGGCGTAGGCAATAATCGAGCTGGAACCTACAACGCTGAGAAAACAAAGCACGGGTTGGAACAGGAGCGCGTCTGCCTCGCCGGGGTACGCGAGTTCTCTTTTTTTTTTTTTTTTTTTTTTTTTTTTTTTCTGGAGAAAATCGCCTTTGCGATAGTAACTCCGTGCAGCCCGTCGTACCTGAGCATGGCCATGGTGAACTGGATCCACTGGAGCGCCGAGTAGACCTGAGGAAAGGACAGGACGGGGCTCAGGTGGCGGCCACGGAGCGGGGACTGGGGGATCCCGAACAGGAGCGGGCACACGGACCGGGACGGGGACCGCGAGGTGCCGGGGAGGAGCAGCATGGCCCGCTGACCCTGACCGGGGGATCCCAGAGAGGAGCGGGCAGCACGGACCGGGACCGGGGGGGTCCCGGAGAGGAGCGGCAGCGCTGCCGGTGCCGGCGGGCTGGGGATGGAACAGGAGGGGATGGAGGAGAAGGGAGGGGCACGGAAAGGTCCCGGTGCCGGCGGGGCTCGCTCACCTCCTGCCAGCCCCCGTCCAGCCGGGCCGCCTCCGCCGGCAGGGCCATGGGTCCCGCCGCCGCCGCCGCACCGCTCCGGGGCTGCGG
>NW_020884906.1:6860784-6887254 GCF_003945725.1 Corapipo altera
CCCGCACCCCGCGGGCGCTGCCGGGGGCGGGACACACGGCCGTGCGGTGTCCCCGCCCCCCCGCACCGAGCGCTTCAACAGGCGCGGCGGCGCCCGCGGGCCGTACCTTGTAGAAGGTGACGGTGTCGAGCGGCACGGAGCCCTTGGTGTGCAGCGTGCTGCCGCCGGGCAGCGCCAGGCCGAGCAGGCACAGCAGCACCGAGCCCGCGGCCGCCGCCGCAGCCATGGCAGAGCGCAGGGAGCCGAGCTGCCGGGACACGTGACGGCGCGACGGCCGCCGCCGGGGGCTCGCCCCGCCCCGCAGCCCCGCGGGCACCGAGGGAGCGGCGCCGGGCGGGACCGCGGGTACCTCCCACGGGCACCTCCCCCGGGCCGGGGATGCTGCGGCGAAATAAGGCTTCCAGCGGCAATTCCACAGGAGAGCAAGGCAGGGAAAGGCAAGAGGCAGGATCTGGCCACGCAGAGTAGCAGGGAGGGTGTGTGCATCTCTATCCAGGGTGGTCACTGCCATAGCACTGCCACAGCCCCCTCAGACAGGGCGTTTGTTGTTATAACCAGAGGAGATCTCCTGCACCGAAAGATTTGCATGCATTTCAGCCAGCGATGCATAAAGCATGAAGAGCAGGCTGACAGATCATCATGTCAAAGCACTGACACATCCCAGCCCCCTCCCCCAGCAGTCATCACCGAGGATCCCCCCCTCTTTCCAACCTCCCTCTTTGCAGGTAATTTGATTTTCTGCTTGTGCTGCACCAGCACAATCTGGCTTCACCCAAGGGCTTACAAACATAGTGTAGATGAGCACTTTGATTGCATCCAGACAGAAAAATGAGAGGCAGCAATACTGATTTGTAACGAAACTGACTTTTATATAAATTATAAACCCATCCAGTTTAAAGCAGTTCAGTTGCAGTTGTGTCATTTAAGTCCGTAGAAGGCCGAGGCGTACACATCTCCTACAGTCATAAATTAACAGGAATCAAGGAAGAGAAAGTTCAGATAAGGCTGCAAATACAACAACAACAACAAAAAATTCCCTAAGTTTACTAGCGGTTAAAATAAAGTCATGATTATCAAGGATTGCAAAATATAAATGCAATTTTTGAACAGTTAAAAAGTACAAAAATGATGGGCAACACAAACAAGCATCGTACAGTTTGTCCTGTGTGTAGACAGAGCAGGGTAGGAGATTTCCAACCTTTATCTACATCAGACACTGATTTTAAGCCAAGAGGAGTTGAGGAAATCTGTAAAAGGATCGTGGCTCATGATCCCAGTAGTACAAAAGCAGTATTTTTTTCAGTCTGTAAACAGTAGTCTTGGTAGCTTCTTCTAGGTATGTTTTTCAATTCATCACCCAAAAAAAGAAAAATCCAAAACAAACAAAAACAAATCCTAAGGGTGGAAGAAAGGGAACAGCAGCAATGGGTTATAGCTTGAATTTCATATCAGGTCCCTGTGGGACATATTCTGGAGGGGAAATGCTCTTTCGTAAGAAATATATAATATATTTAACTGTACACAATTTATAAGGGGAGAGAAATTCTCCCTCAACCAAGCCCCCAGTCAGTCAGTACAGAGTCATCTTTGTACACCGCTTCCTCCTAAAGAGAAACTACAGCTTGGGAAAGGATGGCATATGGTTTTAAAAAACACTGAGTAATCCAAAAATTCTGTTTGACAAGGTTATCACTCAGCAGTGGCTGGAACTGGAACGAGGAGAGCAGGTAACACTGACACAGTCACTATTCCCCCTGTGCTGCCAGCACTGGGACGGGGAGTGAGCCATGGTTCCACCTCATCCCAGATGACACACGTCCCCCACAGCAGTTTCAATTCTGCTTTCAAGGGAGCTGATGCAGAAAACCTTTTTTTAACCTAAGTTCTGCTTTCAGCCCACAGGAGGATTTTAAACTTGGTCGTGTTACCTCACACTTCACTTGTGTCATCGTTGCTTATTGACACAACCGGTTGAGTTCAACCTGGTGCAGCAGCAATGGAAGGAAAGCCCAGCATGGATCAGCCCCTGGACTGTCCCCTTCCCCTCTGGCTGAGGGCACTGTGACAACCTTGCATTCAGTGCTGGTGTTTGTGCAAAGCCTCTGGAATTAGCAAAGCCTGGGGAGGGAGGGGACAGGGACAGCAGCAGGGACACTTTGCCCCTGTGACTGAGAAGGGCAGTGCCTGGTTTTGGCTCAGTGCTGCTCCAAACTGGCACCATCTCACCACTGGGGCTGTTTTCACTCACCCTGCACGTCTGAAAGCACCAACTTCGGTCACCAGTCTTGCTTTAATTTAAGGAGCACACCCTTCTTTCAAAAAAGATATTTCTATACAACATATAAGAGTTCAGTTTTGGTTTTTTCCTTTTCTTTTTTTTTTTTTTTTTCCCCCCCAGAGAAGTATTACTATAAAACAGACTTAACACATTTTGGTATTCCTCCAGCCCAGAGCACTTACCAGACATCATGAGTAAACCATCAGGACATCCATGACAATTTGACAACCTGCAGGCATTCCTTTCCCTTTCAGGATGGGGGCAAAGCAAAACTAAATCCAGCAAGAGCAGCTACGGGAGTTTTTTTTTTTTTAATAGAGGGGATTTATTAAAAAAATAGTCTCATCAACATTCTAGCATTGCTAACAAAACAAAAGAGATGACAAAGGCAGTCAGCTCTCTCAAAACTTTAAATCTAGACCTTGCATACCTGCTGCTTTAAATCAGATGAGGAATCTGTGGAGTCTGACCTGTCCCTTATTTTGCAGGTACATGAACTTTTTTTGCCTATCACTTCTAGGCTGCATTGCTCCTTTAAAATGAAAAAAACCAGCAGAAATGCAGATTCTGTGGGAGCAGATGATATGATCACACTTTCTAACAGAAAGCTTAATGAGCCAGTACTGGAATAATCAAAGTTCAACTGCAAAAAGCAAGCTACAGGTGCAAAAAGGGTTCTCAGCCTCGTTCCACAGCGGAAGCAAAAGTCACCTCTGCCAACTTAAAACCAAAGCCAATAGGATTTCATTTCTATTAAAATATTGAAGTCTTAAAGTTTCAGTAATCTAAATACACTTTTTAAAAGTCATGACTGTTGCTGTTTTACATTAAACTGACATGATATCAGCAGTGTCACACTTCACTGCACGTTATATACAAGGTCTCTGGGTTTGTCCTTTTTTTGCTGAAACGCCCGTTCCCATCTCCCTCTGGAGTTTGCTCCTCATCACATTGGCAGTTTCTCTGAGTGTGAAAACACAGCGTGTGCACTGACACCTCCTCCCTCCATTCTCTCCTCAGAGGAACCAGCTGAGTCCCAGCCGAGGGAGTTCTCCCATGTGGCCTCACCTCTCCCTGCTGGACCAACACATGGAATTCTTTCAGCAGGACCAGGTGCTCTGCAGACAAAACAGGCAGCTCCAAACCAGGCTCATCTCATTAGAGGTGGCTGAACGTGGACATCTACAATTCCTGCATTTCTAAGGCAAGGACCATACAAAAATTATAAACACTGTATGGTGATGAAAATACAACTCCTTGGAGAAAGATGCTTTACACTGGATTTCTATTGCTGCTTCTAAAGACCATCTCCAGTTGTTTCTAGAGATCAGAAGGGAAGAAAGTTAATTTTCTCCTGTTGCAATATGCTTATGAACATGTATAAAAAGTGGTCAAACCCCGGTGAAGGGTCCCTGCTTCTCATTTATGTACAATAATTTAAATCAGCTCAATACATCTGTAATACCTAAAAAAATTGTTTCATGATTTTAAGTCCTTCATGCATTATGAGGAAGTTCTGGATTAAAGTGATGGTATAGTGGATGTTGCTTCTGTCTGGGACTCTGGTGTCACTCCCCTGTGGAGTCTGTCAAGGATGCATTTCTCAAATCTTTAGTTTTTTAATGGTATCGAGTCTCTTTTTCAGCAGCTCCCCAATTTCCTGAACTGAGTGATGGTAACTGCTCTGGACCTTCCCTTGTACAGTCTTTGTAAACTTTTTTTCTTCCTGCAAAATGCAAAAGAGAAATAATTCACTGCACAGCAACTGTTTAAATCCCCCCTTTAAACTTCATCCACCATCTCAAACACTGACAAGAAATTTGTGAGGACCAGAGTGTTTACAAAGGGTATCTCTTACCTGTAAAAGCAGAGTGTCCTTGAGGGACAGCTCTTCAAGTTTTAGTGCAGTCAGAATTATTTCAAGCCCTTTGATATGATCTATTACATTGGAAGTTAATGTCTGTAGTTCAGTTACATAATCCAGGAAGTGGGTAAATACAGGTGGCTATAAAAACAAATACATATATTTAATTTATAAACACATATTAATGTCCATTCTATCTGACAACTCACATTGTAACATCATTCTATCCCTTCTCCCCAGTGCTAAGCTATATTTTACCTACCCAGATAAACACTCCCAGCTAACAAGTTTACTGTAGTGCATTTGAGGTCTGTGACACTCTAGACTTTAGTGTTTCCCATTAAAAAACTGTCACATGATGTCACATGTGCCACATAACCACTGGATTTTAAACAGCACTTTCAAAAATTAGCCCTGAGTCACCTTTACCCCACGTCAGCCTCCACAAGGCAGAGGTTACAAAAACCAGTTTATGCTCATGTTATCTATGCTGATTTTTCTTTCAGTATAAATAAGCTGTGATTGGGGGTAGGGGAGGAAAGAAGAATGATTGTCTGTACCATAGCTACACTGCTTTCTTTTTTTTTCTTCTTCTTTTTTTGCAGGTTGGATTTAAAAGGTCGGAGGACACTGTCACAGTAACTTGATACCCACAGGGCAATGGAGATCGTCTGGAAAAAAGGTACAAACGTGTTACAGGTTGCATTTACAGGAGGCTTCTAAACTCATTTTAGTGTTCTTACTGGTAAGACTCACAATAGATGGAATATGCAACAAAATCTCTGCTCTCATGAGTGACTGAGATCAAACTTTCACCGTGTTTCAGTCCCAACATTTCTACCCCCGGTCCTCCCAAATTATTGGTTTCCAAAACACCCAAAATACCTCAACAAAGAAGACTAAGTTTTCTAACAGGTTTGGATGAGTTTTCAAGATGCCATCTCTGACTTCGATCAAATCACCTTTACATTTATTGAACAAATCTGAAAAGAAGAAAGAAAAAGGACAAAGTAGAGCACCATAAATGTATATTTTCTGTACATGACATATCTTAGTGCAGCGTTCAGAGCTGGGAGGGGACTGCCCACTAAGCAGTTAATGAGAAGGTCCAGCTCTCACATTTCCTCTGAATTGTGGTTCACTACAAACAGCATCTCCACACCTTTCATCAGGCCCAGGGGAGACAGGATTTGCCAGACCAGGCTGCAGGGGAAGTGCAGTGACAGGACAGGGGACATTCTGAGCATGCATCAGCTTCAATCAGACAAGCCAAGGGCCATCTCAGCCTTCTCCAAGCATCTTTCACAGAGTCTGCAGGTGCAATAACACACTCCCAGCCCTGCAGCATCCTCAGAGGAGCAGGAAGCACTGCCTTAGCTACCAGTGTCTATTCTGGAATTACCATTTACCTGTCAGTCGTTCTACTAAAGACTTGAAACTATTCCCTATTCTTTCCTGGATTTCTGCTGAATCTTCTGCAAAGAAATAGAAATACAAAATGATAAGCTACAAATTTCTGTATTTTCTGCTTCCAGAAAACCAAAAGGCATTTAAATGTAATTCAGTGTCAGCAGTCAAAAGCAAATGCAACTGCTTTCAAAGAGGAGCCAGAATTACATCAATATACACTGTACAACAACAAAGACTTGCATAAAACATTAAATGAAGGCACTGGCTCCCAGATAATTCAGTGTCAGACAGAAAATTAACACACAAGTAACAGTTTTGGGTCCACATCATCCAACGCCCAGCAGCTTTCAAACCAAACAGAGACACATCTCACTCCCTCCCACCCACCACGGCAATCTGGTGAAACCCCTGCCCCCAAACACTTACCTAAGCCATTGGTATCTAGTTCATAAATATCACTAACAAGATAAAACAAGCTAGTCTGGCACTGACAGCTGCCATTGCTGAAGAAGCCAGCCATTCGGGTGGGAGGAGGGCCAAGGACAGGATACTAGGCAAGAAGCAAAGAAAAAGATAAAGGTGTTGCAGCTTTTCCTCATCTCAAACCCAGAGTCTGGCACATCTCCCAGTCACATTCACACCCCACAAACCCAGGGGCAGGTAAGTGCACTGTGCAGCCTGCGGGGTGTTACACGATGCAGGTTCTCTGCTCACATTCACAGTTTCACACTCAGGAAGAGCTTTGGCTTCACTGGTACCTGAATTTTTTGTTCTAGAAACTTCTTCCCTGAATCCACCGCCGCTTCCAGCTGCTGGAGCAGGGATCTGATGGTGTCAATCCTGGAGGAGACGCCGTTCTCTGCAGTCTTTTCCGAGTTCTTTGGTTGGATGGTGTGGCTCAGAGTCGGAAGGCCGCTCACCAGCCTCAAAGTCAAGGACCGGATCCGCAACCACAGGGTTTCTTCCTCCAGTGAGAGTTTCCTATGTTCTTCAGAAATGTCCCTACAGAAAGGCACCAAGGGTTGTCAGGGAAATGCTCCAACTTGGCACAGCAGCTAAAGCTTTCCTGAGGCACAAAAGCCTACCCAAAGCTCTCCTAGAATGGATGAAGACGAAGGAGTGGCCAGAAATAAGGAAAACTATTAATATATAAAAAGTCAGCACTGCTAGAAGTGATGGATGATGCTTGTTAAGCCTGCGGTCGGCCAGCCCAGGGAACATTAAATTTTGTTGCCCTGGAAGGAATTTCTTTGCCATGTGTGTTGTAAGGAAATAGTGTGACTCTAGAGTTGAGGGCATTTCTACTCACCTGTCTTTTGGATCCCAGCTAAACAAGACTGTCAGGTCCCTGTTGTCACGCAAATCTTTCCATGGAATGTCATCCTCCTCTGGGCTCAGACTCATGGACTTTATACTTTCTTCTAAACTGGTTGATCTGGACATAAGAACAAGCATTAAATCAAACATCTGATCACTGGAAAGAGAAATCACAGCTCACTAACAGACCATGTTCTGTCCACTGTGCAGCTCTGCTGATGGCAGGAGTGTGGCACACACTTGGAACTACCAAGGATGTGAAGAGAAAGCAAATTAAAATCACAGACTAAAATCTTAGAGTTAGAAAAGACCTCCAAGATCATCAAGCCCAGCCACCAGCTCAGCACCACCACCATGTTCACCACCAAACCATGTCCTCAAAGTGCCACATTTACACGTTTTTTGAACACTTCCAGGGATGGTGACTCCACCACTTCCCCAGGTAGCCTGTTCCAACTCTTGACAACCCCTTCCACGAAAGAATTTTTCCTAGTATCTAATCTCAACCTCCTCAGCACAACCTGAGACCATTAAAGGCAGAGAGGAGCATCAGGAGGAGAGAGATGTTTCTGCCAGAGCTGCAGGTGCAGCTCCCCAAGGTCTCACTCGGCCCGTGTTCTGCCCATGCACAAACCCCCCCAGTTTCCTCCCCCTCCAGGTGCTGAACTCACATATTTGCTTCAAGTAAGAGGTCCAACAACATCCGCTCTGTGCGAACTTGGGCGAAGTGAAGGGAAGAGTTCAGCCTGTTCCTGAAGGCAATGAATTCCGGGATCTTCTCAAACGCCCCGTACTTGTAGGCTTGGATGATGTATTCTGAGGTCTGGAAGAGAACACACAGCAGTCCTGTGTTAGTCACTGCCCCAAAATGGGAATAACCACCCATTTAACAAGGTCACTGCCAAGGAATTGCATTTCTGGGGATTTATGCACTCAGAGATCAGAACCTGACAGATCTTCAATCCCCGGGAGAAGTCTGCATTTCTCCAAGTCATCCCCTTTGCTACTTTAATTTGGGAATGCCCAGATACTCCAGAGGCAGTGGGTTTTAACAACCCAACCAACACTAATGAGATTTAACAACCAAACCAACACTAAGCATCATGTTCCTGTCACCACAGACTGAAGAGATGATTTTGGAAGGCTTTTTTCCCCTTCCTTTTTTTTTTTGTTTTCCAAATAATTAAATCCTTGCTTCATTATGAGAAATACTTCCAGGCAAAAGAAAGATATCCCAGATTTTCTGGAACTTACTTGGATGTGCATCACATATTACCACAACATAGATTTAAAAAAAAATAAAAAATTACTCACACATTTTTTTATTTGTTTCTCCTTTTTATTAGAGTTTTGAATACAGTATCACACAGTGTGTACATGTTACAATACAAACACCAAAGGAAGCTCTCAAGGTCCATGGGATACTTTGCTTCCCCTCTGATGAAATGCAGCAATAAAGGCAGGCAGCCAATATTTCACAGTCCAGGCAATCTCCAAAAAGGAGATTTATGTGATGAAGGAGCCCCAAACAAGCACAATGTTATAATGAAAATGTCTGAAGTGTAGAGACAGAGTGAACTGTTTCTGCTCCCAGCCTTGAGAGGTGGTTGTATTTTTTAGCCTCAGCATTACTCCACAAATGAGAAATTCTGGCAAATCAAGTATTTTCTTCTGAACAAGATTCTGAACTGCACTGAAGATGAGAAGCACCAAGAAAAGGCCAATTTTATATGGTCCTGACAGACTCGACCTGTCTGGAAGGCTCTGAGAGACCAGAAGGCAGCACTTACAGATCAAAATCACTTTTTCTTTCCCTCCAACACGAAAAACTATATATATTTTTTTTTTATTTTCCCCTAAGAAATTTGGTTATTTGCAATGTATGAAAAAAAGATGCCAAATATTCAGCAACATACCCTGTGATAACCAGCCTTGCAGAGGTGCTTGTCAGGCTGCAGGACTGGGCTATGGGTGCTAATTCAACTCATCGGCGTGGATTTTAAATCCCCCCAGGCCACGTTGGTGCTGTTTGCCTGCAGTATCTGCACAAATCAGAGACGGACGGACACAAGAGAGTTAGAGATTACTTGGGGTTCTGCACAGTTGAAGGAGGACTTGAGAAGGATTTTAGTTCTGGCCAAATATAGCAATGCTGCCTCCTCTCTCCTCCCTGTCCTTGGCATCCTCTCCCTGAGAGAAATACAGCATTGCACAGCATCCTAAATGGCTGTTCCGTGGGACCCACTCAAACGGGATTCACGTCAGGCTGTGAAGTTCAGCAAGAAGGAAAAATGGATTTATCCAAAGCAATCAGTGTGATTCAGGAGCTCTATTTTTATACCAGACCACTTGGTTTACATCCCACACTTCCTGCACAGCGTTGCACAGGACGCAGGCTCTGTGCTGGAAGACACTGCATCTCTCTCAACAGTGACCTAGGGAGGAGCAGGCAGCACTAGAAATCCTGGAAAATGGGAATTTTTGAAGGACAGTCCTCCTTTAACACTGCAGTTAGATGTGGTCACAGGGCTTGAAGGGGAAGCTGCTGTCAGGACCCTGAGCATGAAGGGGCAAACCCAGCAGCAAAGACACTGCTATCAGATCCTGACCTTTTGATACTCAGGACATGTCTTATGGCAAGGAATCCCTTTCTTCACCCCCTCTCTTGCCACAACATCATCCTCAGTGAAAGGACCCTGAACTGAGCCTTCACCTCCTGCAATTTGCACCTCACGCTTGGTTTAAAGGACACTTCCTATTTGCAAGTACAGCTTTTGAGGCACTACCCAACAAAAGGATCTTAAGGATACAACCACTGGAAGTGTTCAGAACACATGAGAGATTTGGCTACCTGGGAGCAAAAACAGCTCATGGTCCTTTGGTCACCCACACTCTGTCTCCAAGACAAGACACGATATGAGTGGGTTCCAGTTGCATCCTCATCTTGTCACATGAAGAATTCTAACATTCTACTGCACCACTTGTGCCCCTCTGGTAATTCCAATATTTTAAGGTGTAGCAGCACGGTCGAACTGTTCAGGCAACACCTTTTCAGGATTCCTGGAACACGAGTTGAGTAGCATTTTCCTGCCAACAGCACTTGGAACGCTGCCTTCTTCATCTGCGTACAGATGTTGAGCTACTGGAGACAACCAACTCTTCTCTGCCACAAGAACTTTTATCATTGATGCCAAAGAGAATAACCTGCTTCCCAGGGAACCACACCTGAATTACTTGATTGTTTTCCATGGAAAGATGATTTCTTGATGCTTTCCAATGCAGTGTTCCCAAGCAGACGAGTCACATCCCACAGTTTTTCTGATTCGCTTTTCTCACCTGTACCCAGCAGTCACGTGTTTTATTCACACAGTTGGTTCTGGGGATGCTTTTCACTAACATCCACCAAATGACTTTTAAACAAGACTGAAAAGTTACACCTCACCAAAAAAAAAAAAAAAGCTGCCACTACCAGCAATAGACACACAGGATAAAATCTGGATCCAGAGCTTCACTCCCAGGAATCCAAAGCCTCTTAGCAAGAGGAATCAGTTAAACAACAAGCAAATGAGGGATCCAAAGCACAGCGAGCTCCCAACCCATCCTACAATCCATGTGCTGCTCTGTGCATCCAGCAAATTCTTGTGTCAGACACAGGTCACAGGAACTCAGCATCTCCCTTCCAGGCACAGGGAATGGCAACGGGAATCCTGTACCTGGGAATCACTTGGGCTGCTAACACAGCAAGGGAATTCTCAGGGATTCCTCTGTGAGCATCTTTACTGCTCAGTTCAGACAACTCCTGTGTTTTTATCTATTGCTGGGAGAGTGGGAAAGCAAGTTGTGTGACTGCAGAGCCTTTAGAGCCAATTTAGCCATTTGCCACTGAAATGCACCTTTGTTTCTTAGGAATTAAAACCCAGTTTTTTCACCTACCTCTTAACAGTGACCAAACTGTACAACATAAACACACAGGATATATTCCCACTCCTCAGAATGGGGTGGTCCCTTTATAATGAAGTGCACCCCCCATGACCCCTGTGTGCCCAGCACAGCCATCACTGAGTCAGTGATTGTAACATAAAGGATTCATAATGTGCCATCCCATCCTGAGCCACCACCCCTGGCTGGCTCCATGACTGTCCAAAATGCCAGTTTTATGACACCAGGGTTTTTTTGCCACATGACATTTCACTTCAATTACTCGATAAAATCACAAACTGTTGATTTAAAAGTAATCATATCTGGTTTTTTTGAAGAGTATTAAAACTGGCTTTAATAAAAAGAAAGCCAAAGCAAAACCTCATGTAACAGTAAGTTGCAAATTCCTGCAGTAAGAAACACAGGTTGAGGCAACCTTTACTACAAAGTTGCACATACTATTCCTCCTTGTTATCATGTTATTAACCTGCATTTCCATAAGCCCTTACAAAGGGCACAGGTTTCTCCAAGTCTCCTTGACATATTGCCCTGTTACAAAGTCACAGAGGTTTCTTTCAACTTACATCTTTCTGGTTGGAGTGGAAAAACCTGAGTGCAAAATTGCAGGATTGGGATGCAGCAGCATAATGGCCCAGGGACTCGGCGTAGCGTGTCAGGAGATACCTGCAGCAAACACAGCAATGTCAGCCCCAGCCCAGGAACCCCAACCCCAGACAGCTGCAGCACAGCCCAGCTTTCAGAGGAAATGTGGAGATTTAACAGCATTCACATCAACAACTTTCATATTCAAGTTTAGGTTTGAAAAGTAGAGGAAGGAACTCTTAATTTTTTTAAAATAGTATGTGAGGAGTTGGGGTTCCTCCATCCACCTCAAGTGTGGCAAGAGCTTTACTCAGTTAGATGCCCCCAAACATACTCAATTAGATGGCCCCAAAAACACCAACCAAGGCCATTTAGTGTGTTTGCTTTAACTAGTGTTCCCAAGCTTTCCTGAGCAACACCACAAGCTGGAAAATCAAGCTCTGACTAGCATCAAGATAGATGTTTCACAAATTTCCTCCAGATTAGTTAATACTCAGTTAATTCTCTGAAAATCCAACACAGGAAAGATACTGTGGAGTATCTTTCCACAGGGGAGTGGATGTGTCTCAAAACCCCCAAAACACTTTTACACAGTGTATGAAAAGCTGATAATCTGCTCTCTTTTGGGTGGCAGAGCAAAGTGCAGGTCTCAGAAGGGGTTCTGAGGGTCAGCAGCAGCAGGGATTATTCTCAGTATGTACCACCCACCCGATGGTGTCGTGCTGGATGTGCTTGGCATCGAGGCTGGAGTAGAGCTCAGCCACGGGTTCGAACGCCCCGAGCCGGCAGTAGATCCGGATGAGCAGCAACTTAAACTGAGCATTGGAAGGACTGTGAGCCAACCCCTCCTCCAGCAGAGTCAGGCACTGCCACACAGCTGCCTCTTCACCTGCAGACACACAGAACACAGGTGTGAGCAGAGAGAGGCACCCAACAGCCCTCAGCACAATTCCCTCTGGGACTGGAGCTTCCTGCTGTTACACACCTCCCCTGAACGGTGCCAGGGATTTACAAGTGCAGATGGCACAAATGTAACACCTGCTCCAGCACTACTGCTGCTCCCTGAGGGAATGGGGGAGGAGTAATTCCCAGGGAATACCCAGCTCACATCTGCACAGAGCACAGCCCTCACAGTGAGCCCACTGCAGGCAAAGTGACCCTCCCTGATGGATCCTGCACTGACTGGGAATTCTAGTTTACACATACAAAGCAATCCTAAGCATTATGCAAAAGAGCCAGGAATTCAAGAGTCCATGTGCACCAGTGACCTGCCAGGAGCCTGACTATGGCTTTACTCAGGTTAAAGATTAAATCTTCCTCGGGAAAGACAAAGGCATTACTGACAACTACATGGAACATAAACAGTGCTCATGGACATCCACCACTGGACACTGTGGGACTAAGAGACACAAGGAAGAGGTGTGGAGTACAGCAATACTCAAGACATGGAGCAGGTCCCAGCAGGTCTAGAAACCAGGGATCCAAAAGACAAAGTATGTCAGGAAGGGGAAGGAATGCTCCCGAAACACTTCTCATATCAGAAAGGAGTTGTCAGCAGAGCTCGTGCAAAGGGAGAGAAACAAGGAATTAATCAGAAAAATTAAATCCCTTTAGAGGTCAGTGAGATTCAGGTCAAATACCAGCTGAACAGAGACTCCTCAAATACCCCATATTGCCAAAAAACAACCCCAGAAAGCTACAGGCCATGCCAGGTACTCACTGCCTACAGGGACACAGTCCCCCCACCCAACCATCCAGGGTGGTGATAAGCAAGGCACAATTTTGGGAACGTACCTTCCAGCCACAGATCAAGCAGCAGGTGAACTGCAAGCAGGCAGTAGTAATCTGAAAACTGCAATTCAGTTTTCAAACAAGATTTCCCTAAAAAGAAAAAAGAAAGTTACTAACAGTGCCGTCAGCAGATCTCACAGGCAGCGTTGTCAAGTGACACATCCATATATGTGGATTATAACCACAGTTTAATTTATAAAATCAGAATCAGAAGTGTCTTAAAAACTCAAGCAACTTCATAGACGCTGCATTTGTTTATCACTGAGTGGATTTTGGGGCAATTCATACATTGAATCTGCTGGAAGAAGAAGGGACTCTCCCACAAATGCAAGATTCACAAATTAATACTCCTGGCCCAGGTATTTGTTCTGTGCACACAAGTGATAAAGTACAGCTTTTACAAAGTAAAAACCACCCCGGAAAGTCTTGTTTATCTTTAAAATACATTAAAATAAAAAAAAAAACTAAAGGAAATTCAAGTATAGCCGAGGCTATAATGACAAGGAGGAAGCCAAGTGTCCTCAGCACTGAGCTGCAGGATCAGGTTACAGATGTTCCTCACCGAACTCCAACCCATGGCGGTATCTGAACATCAGCTCCCGCACCACTGTCAGCTTCTCCTTCTTGTCCATGGCGTGGTAGATGCCCAGGAGCCTGGAGAGCTGCACCACACACAGGTGCTGCTGCAGGGCCTTGATGTCCCCTGGAAGGGCCACCTCGTTCTCGGCCGCTGCTGACAGGGGGATCACCTCCAGCAGCTGCTGGATGAACTGGGAGAGAAACACTGGGGTTCAATCCTGAGGGCAAAGCATCATTCCCCCCCTCAAACCAAGCCAAAAGAGCAAGGTGGAAACATTGAATCAGTCACATCAGTGATGCTCTGAACAGCAAACTAATCACAGTCCTCAGCCACAGAAATGGGACTCTGGCCCCCAAGCACTACAAAGGGCAGGCAGAGGGAAAAAGTGCTTAAAAATCCCAAACTAACCTCAAAATGGAGTTAAACAGCAGCATCTGAACTATTCAGGAGAATTTTAAGTCTTTCTTAAGAAAGTTTATCTAATTTGGAGCATTAAACTAAATGAAGATTTCTACTGCTCCACATGAATGATGTATCAATATCAACCTTGATGTCACATTGAATCAGTGGTTAAAGATACTTAACTTTGCTATTTTTTAATTCTTGAGCACACAGCTCTAGTTGCACTTGATGGCTTTTATTAAGTTTCATCAAACAGATGGAAGAAAAAAAGAAAATCAGGGGCAGGTTTCCAATGCATTGACACACCAGGGAGTTCAAGCACCTGTTAACACTCCCAGTAATAACAGATGCAATTAAAATAATTAGTTGCTGAAAGGCTTCACAGCACACTTCCAGGCAAATGTGGTTTTGCACGAGCTGTTACATTTTCCCTCAGCTCTGAAGTAATGTGAGGTCATCAGCTTTGATTAATGACTTCTTGCTTGAATTAAGTTGTCAGAAAAGCAGCCTGTCATTGTTTGCTGTTTTAATGGGAGACAGAAGAGTACTCCCAACACACAGCCAAGGGCTGGACACCAGTTTCTTATTGTGAACACTGTTGGATTTTAGGGCAAATTTAAAATTGAGTTAAAGCCAAAGAATTCAGCTTTACTGCACTTGGTATTGACACATAGGAACTGCATCAAATGCAAGCCTGAGGCCAAAAGCTTCACAGCCAGAGAGGAGCAACACCAAGGCACCACACACACCAATTCCCATTTTCCCACAGAACAGGCTGGAGATTGTTGACAGATCTTTGCAGTTTGAGGGTTTGCCAAGCTGAGCAAGGTCAACCACATCACTTGGCTCTATACTCCAATTTACACCTCTCGAAGTCAAGACTGATGTCATGACCACTATTTCTGGAATATCTCACATGTCAGTGGCCCAGCAAGATCTCCACCTTCCCAGCTACTGAACTGTAACTGTAATTTCAAAATTCATCAGCCCTTCAGCACCACAAAACCTCCTCAACTACTCGTGCCCTTGACCGAGTTAAACTGCTGCAGATGCTGCTTTAGACACAGTCAGAGAACAGCCAAACACTGGCAAAACCTTCCAATCCATCAGTTTGACACGATATATATTCCAGAATTTATTCAGTAAATCAGCAGCAGTTTTAAGGCCAGACAAAGTTTTAGAGAACTTATTCAAAGTCATGGTTTTACAAGCACTGGGACAAAACTGTCACCTAAACTATTACTGACTATCATTCTTTCCACTCCTGGTTTAGAGTTTGTTTCCTGGAAAGTTAGGATTAAGCCTGATCAGTACTTCAGGGTTACCTGACAACAGTATCACCATTTCCAGAACCAGGAGTTAAACATCCTTCTGACCAAATCTCTTGCCAGTGGGGTAAAACCCACACCTTTAAACATGAAACATCAGCCATCCACCCATGCCAGGGTCACCTTTCATCAGCAGTGTGGCTGTGGGAAGAGCTGTATTAGCCCTCAAAAACACTGTAATAAACTAAAGAACCACGTTATCTACACTTTGTTTACCAACATTTTCTCCCAGCCTGTGGCTGATCCTGGATTCCCTGCCCTCCCCAGCGCTGATCCCTGCACACAATGGCCCAGACAAACACTGGGGTGAGTGACAGGATTCCCAGCTGCTGAAGTCATTCAGGGCTGCTCATGACTCTGCACAAATGGACTTTTCAGTCCCAGAGAGCTGTTTCAGAGAGAGATTCTGGAAAAAACTGCCGTAGGTCTCTCCATCACCCCTCAAGCAGCATCAATGTGTCCATTCTTTGGCACTGCCAGAGCCAAGCAAAGCACCTCTGGGACACCCTCCCTGCATGGGATGAGGGAGCAGCTTTTTCCCATTAAACAGAGAAGTTTGAGCTCAAAGCCTGACACCTGATACCTTGAAATGGTAATAAAAATGCCAAAGGAATACAAGATCTAAGACTCTGCAGGATCAAACTCAGCTTTAAACCTCCAGTAAAAATCCTCAGAATGAAACTGCTCAGTGTTCAGATGTTCACAGTATTTTCTACAGCACAAAGAGTTCTCTGAATTTCAAACAGAAAGGAAAAATTTGATGTTGCCAGTCTTTCCATATGATCCACAGGTATTTTAAGATAAAAGCACTAGAGTGCAAACATCCACTGCAGTTCCTGCCACACTTTATCACTTTATCTTTCCTTACCTTTGAGTATTGGCTGGGTGAGAGGAGATCCACAAACACTTTGAGATCAGTAAAACAGCAGGGTTTGTCCCCAAATTTTTTGAAGTATTGGAACATTAGCTCTTCTGGATCACCTAGGGAAAAGCCCAGTCCATCTTTTTAACACGCTCCAGTACAAGTTGAATCTGTAAAATCACTCAGAAATCTGTTCATGCTTTTTTTTCCCTCCTTCAAGATTACAGAGTGATTTAGAAAACAGAGCTGCAGATTTTAACAGAAGCTCAATGTCTCTGGTAACCAAGAACACAAAAAAACCACCCCAAGGGCTTCATTCAAGCTCCTCTGGCAGATAAGTGCTCAGCAATACAGGAATGCACACCCAGCCTCTGCTTATCTAACCACAACTTATTTTTGGATGGTAACACAAAAAGAACTAGTAAGGAGCACAGATGTTGCTCTAATCATGTTCTCTTTCACTGATTGCCTAAATGCCACTTTTAAATGCGAGTTTTTAAAAAGCAAACCCAAAAAACTTAAATGAACTCCCCCCACCTCCAAAGACTGCAGCGTTAACAGCTGGACTTTCCAAAGAGCAGAGCAGCAGGAACACAGTGTCAGTGACTGCTCCTAAATCCCAGAGGTCCTGAAAACTTCCCTGCTGGCTTTTCCAAGCCTGGACTAGTCTGAACTACCTGCCTTTCTTCAGGGCTCACCCTTTAATGCTTTCAAAATTCTTTACGCAGAGAACAGCAGGTATGTTTTCGTCACAGACATTGTGTTTAACTCAGTGTTCCAAGTTTTTTTCTCTCTCCAAAAGCTGGATTCCTCCCCCAGCCATGGCTCTTACCTAGCTTATATTCATCATTGCAGCCTCTGTGTCTCAGACGCCTGATCAGCTCCAGTTTGGCTAAATATGGTCCCCGGAGTGGCCGAGAGCTCTTGGACTCCTCCGTGATCCTCTCCTCTATAAACTCCACAGCTTGTTCCACAGAACAGTGCACCTCTCCTTCCAGAGAGCTGGGAATTAAAGACAAAACCTTCTTGGATTTTTCCCAGCGTGAGGGCAGGGATAACACACACTCAGTACTCCCAGGATACTCTTAAGGAAATCTAAAATCCACTAAATCCATCACCACGGAAAATATTAACTGGAAGAGTTCTACAGTGCACAAACAGCTGTTTCCAATAATTGCCAGACTCTAGATAAAAGCAAGGATAACACAGGAAACAAAGTAGGGAAAACACATCATTTGGGGTGTGAAGTCAAGGAGCCACCCAAATATTGAATATATGGACACAAACAATTTGCTGTAGCACAAAGGGCAAAAAAACCCACAGCAAAACTGGCAACTTACTGCTCTTCTTCTGCTGGAGGTGTCCAGGACTCATCAATGAGTTGAAACACTGAATCAAAGTAAGTTATATAAAACTGCCAGTCATCTGAGCTGAAACAAAAATCAGGCACAGGACAAAATTTAGGGAATTGCCAAAACAGTAATTCACAGCTAGAACTGCATTCCTTGCCAAAGATAAACTTAAGGAATGGCACATCATCATATTAGAGGAAAAACCCAACTGCAATAATAAAATCATTTCCCCTCCAAAAGGTCTCACATCTTAAGAACTCCATCATCCTGAATTTCTTGAAATGTATTAAATGAAACCATTTCAATACAAAATTGAGGCAAGCTATAAACTTTCCTCCTCACATTTACATTCCACAGCTCAGCAACATCCCCACAAAATGCAAAGGCAGAAGTTTCTCTTCTGTATTTAACGGCAGAGCTAAACTCAAAAAGCAAACAACACATCTCTCCTGACAGTTCTGAGACAGATCTGATCAGACTGGAATGTTCTGTCTCCTGGTGCATCTGTTCCAAGCACCACATGCATTTCCCACTGTGAAGTCTGGCCAAGTGAGAGAAATAAAGTTAGAGAAAATGAAATGCAAATGCAGTTCTCCTCCCCTCTATCAGAGCTGGACAACCAGCACGTCCTTTAGAAATAAGGAGGTAACTACACTTTACTGCATTAATGTGTTGCTAAATCCTGCTTGAAAAAGCAGCACCTACAACCTTGTGCCCTTCACCACATCCCTTCACCACTCCACCCTGCCACCCTTCTCCCCAGGCTTTGGAGCATAAAGCTTTGAGATCCTCTGATATTCTTCTCTTTTAGCCCCAGAAAGCCACTAAACAAGGCAATCCACAACCAAGCAGGGATTTTTCATCCACGTTTTGGCAGGACTGCAGCACCACCCCTCACTTTTTGAGCAGCAGCCGCCTGGACAGCGCGTTGCACTCGGGCCACCGCCGCAGCTTCTTGTACATGGCCATGCACTTGTTCTCCCGGCTCTGCAGCTCACTGGTCAGCTTCTCTGCACCACAAACACAAGGGAACCTCATGTCAGCACTGCTTTCCTTCTCTGCCTGCTGCAGAAAGCTTCTTATTATAGCCCAGCATGCAAAACAGTGTAAGAGAACAGGAGAGAAGACAGGGAGAGAGATTTCCTATGGAAACCGTCATATCCCAACTCCTTAAAACTCCATGTCAATCCTCAGAAAGGGTATTAGAAACTTCATTTTTTCTTTCAAATGGCAGCTACAACAAAGAAGCATAATATCAACTTACTACTGCAAAATCCACCACTGAATAACATTTGAATTCCATAAACAAGTGGGTAAAACCAAGTGGTACAAACACGTCCAGAGTTTGCACCAAGGTTTGAAATTGCTGCTAACTCAGGCTTCCTAAAATATTACTATTTTTTTCTGGAAGCAGTGGGCAAGTCTGAAGCAAAGGAGAACTCTGTGTCCTCCACACAACTCTGATTTATTAACAGAATAAATTACCTCCCAGTTTTCCTCTCACAACGTCTAAGGCTTCCTTGTACTTCTCCAAACGTTCCAGAATCATGTAGTACAGTTCAACCTTAAAAGAAAGATTAGACTGCAGTGAAATTTGCTGGGAAAACCATACACAGGTGTGCCAAAAAATAAACTAGGAGACACCAGGCCTGCACAGTTATCTTTAGTATCCCAAAGGGTGGAGCACTCCGAAATGTAGGTCTTTTTTTCCATTCTTAGTCCTCAGGGTTTTTTTTGGGGCCTCACAGGGAGCAAAGCACTTCATCAGTCAAATGAAATGCCAAAAATCTGCCTTGGCCACACAATTCCAAATCCCTCTTAACCCCCTGCTCTTGGTTTTCCTTCTGTTCCACTCCATCCACATTTACTTGCAAAACATTACTGATTATTATCTTGGAAAACTGTTAAAATAATCAACTTCCCAGTGCACTGCTTGTCTCAACAAAGCTCAAATCAAGCCGAAAGTATCCCCAAGTCTTACTTCAGCCTCAGCTTCAATCTTATCCTCCTTCACCATTTTTTCCACCATTCTCTCAGCCAGTGGTAAAAACATGGTCTTGGAGAGGTTTTCATCCTGTGCTGAGATGGACTGAGGGAGAGAAGGATTATTGGAACAGCTCAGCAACTTTTTGTCCTGTCCCACCCACTGCTTTTTTCACTTTGGAAGAAGAAAAAAAACAACCCAGGTGCTTCAAACCCCCCCAGCCACCCATCCAGAGCTGCCTCCTGTGACCTGCAGAGTGCAACTGCTCTGGGAAAAGGAGCAGTAAAATTAGTGACACACAGAAAAGCTCATTTTTGATTATACTGACCAGAGATTTGCACATCTGAGCACACAATATTCGTGGTAAAAACCATGGAGCCAGAACATATTTGTGTGTTCCACAGCACAGTATTTTAGAGAATGTGATTAATGCCCCTCATGCTTATTTTTTGTTTGATTTTGTGTCTGATTAGTGCCCAAATCTCTGTCTCAACTAAGAGCAGCACAGCTGATCTGTGTCTATTCCTGCAGACTCTGCCAAGTCCAGAGCTCTCATTTTTTCCCTCCAAGAGCCTTTGTAATTTCATTAGAGAGGAACAGTTCTGACTGAGAAACTGCAGATATTTGAGGATTTATTCATTATCTCTCTACTAAAATGACAGTAAGATATTAGTCCAGCTCAGAGAATAATTCAGTTGTATAAACATGGTAAGGCAACAGTTAAATTGCATCATAAAAACACTTCAGCATTCATTTGGGACCACAACAATAGTGCTACTTAAGGAGGGCTCAGCCCTTCTCCCAGCACCACCCAGGAACAGGTCAAACACCATTTTACTTAATCTCTAATGTTTTCATTCAGAACATTTCTGTATCAGACAAACTCAACACTGTACACACCTGCATGATCAGGCTCATCACAGACCAGAAATAATACGGATTTTTGGGTACAATCTTATAAAGTGCCATTCCAGCCTGAAAAATAGAAGCCAAAAGTTTCATCATTCCTGAAATATATTTCTTTCCAAGCTTTCATGACAGACAGCAATGATGGCAGTGACAACACAGAATTAGCAATTAGTGCCCTTTAGTTTTTCTTCACTGAATTCCACCAATACAAGCCCAGCTGCATGTTGGATGCCACACTAAGAGCATGGGAGAGATTACTCTTCCCAGATAACAGAGAACTAAGGAGGAAATGAAGTGTGAAAAAATGGATCAGAAGATCTTTCTCTATATTTTCATCTATTCCAGAATTCCTTGTAATACACTCCCAGCACAGACCAGTTCAAGGCACAGCTTTAAGGAAAGAAAGCTCTTCCCTTCAGACAGCCCAACCCCTAAAAAATGGGGTTTTAAGCCTTTCTGTAAAAACCAGCACAGAGTTTAACTTCTGCACTAACCAAGCTCAGCTTTTGGAAGATTCCTTGTAACATGACAAGGCACTGACAGTAAGAAATACAGAAAAATACACCTTAAAATAGCCAAACACCAATTGTTGCTCGTACCTGTTGCATCTTCTTGTACTCCCCAACCCTGGCATAGGCCATGAAGAGGTGAGAGTGATACTCTTCACTGTTGGGAACCTTCTTTACAGCTGCCTCGTACAGTTTAGTCACCAGTTCAGCTAAATCAAAACCAGATGCTTGAGTTAAGACAAATTTGGGAATATTTTAAAGCACAGCTGCCTAAAGAGCACCAGTGATGCTCTGAAATCACCCTAATTACACCCAGCAGCCACAGAAATGGTGCCCTGGCCCCCAGGCACCACAAACAGCAGGCAAAGGAGAAAAGTGCTTAAAAAACCCCAAACCAACCTCAAAATAGAGTCAAATCAAAAGGGAGTTAAACAGCAACAACTGAACTGTTCAGAATTTTAAGTCTTTTTCTTAGGAAAGTTTATCTAATTTGGAGCACTAAACTTAATGAAGATTTCTACTGTTCCATGTGAATTATGTATCAAACCCAACATTTTCAGAGCCTGATATTAAACTAATTATTCTTATCACAGTTTGACTTATATTAATTATATCCTGTTACTTCCCAATTGCCTATTTCAGTATTCTAAACAATTATTCCACTCTATACTTTTTGATAATAGGTCTATCATGACAAAATACTTCTGACATTATAACATGCAAAACTTTCTTACATTTTCTTCCTTCCAGATTTTTTCCCTACATATAAAACTGTAGCTCAGTGTAGTATTAGAAAATTAAAAGTAATTTTTCTTTCATAGTTTCTTTCATAGTTTAGAAATACTTGACAAACAGATATAAAACATCTAATTCCAATTTCCTTGCAGGACCAGAAGCACCTCACATCCACAAGTTCCTGAGTTATAAACCTAAAAGTTATAAAGCTCAACTTAAAACCTTGTGGAAGTTGTTTGGTATCACAGAAAGGCTCTTGACATTCCCAGGGGTTTCTGCTGAAGTCACAAATACGCACAGAAATTTGGTGTTATTTAAGAAATGATGCTTTAACTCCATAAACAAACTGGGACAGCATCAGCAATTGCAGACTGACACCAAACAGCCATTTCTGCAGCAGCTGTTTCACCCCATGGTCATTTCTCCAGCAATTCAACAATAAATACTGGTACCAACACCACCCCACAAGGAGCTGCCAGGGACAACAAGTGTTCAGAGCTGCACCTAAGAAGGATATAAGGTCTGGCTTCTTTCAGAAAAGCACAGGAAGCTTTACTCCATCACTCCAACATGATTTAGTACTTTTAAAACAGAGAATCACTATGAGGAACCAGACTGAGGAGTTGCTGTGGTCAAACTGGGAGGGTGGGATTTCCCTCCCGTTTCTCACCCAGTTTCCTGAGCCTGAACCCCTCGACTACAACACAGCACCAAACACACTCCAAACCACAACCCACTGATTTGCAATCTCTGCCACATCTACTGACAACAAGTTCCAATAGTTTCGTTAACAAAAAGTGAACTCACAGGCTGCTGGATGATTATCAACCTGCTTCATTTAGGAACTGTTACACAATCATGTTAATGAGAAACCTGAACAAGGTTTTTTTAGCTTTATGGAGATCACTGGAGCCTTACAGGCATCATTTAAATTCTCTGAGTCCCTTGCAGCCTCTCATAGACACAAACTCTGGATTTTGCACGTTTCCCACCACGGTGGGTCCCACAAACTTCTGGCAGAACGTAAATAATTGAGATTTTTAAGGCAGGCAAAGGAACAAACTCACGTCGGTGCATTTCCCGGTACAGGATGGTTAGTGCCTGCAAGGAATTATCATCTGTGGGTTCAAGTGCTGCTACTTCTTGTGCCAGAGCATAGGCTTCATCCTGCTTGCCAGTCCTCTGCAAGCCAATGGCCTTCAGAACCTGTGGACACAACACAGGCAGCTCTCAGGATTTGCAATTACCAATGGAAATCCTCTTGTTCCTCATCAGGCTTTGCCCAACCACCTTGTTTCTCCTACAGAACTTCAGCTTTTATTAAGCTTCTAACCCATATGGCTGTAAAGAAAAACTCCCAAATCCAGGCTGCATCAAAGAGGGGGATTTGATTTCCTACCAAATATCCAGGCTGTTCCAGCATCACCTGCCACTGGGTTTTCTCCCCTGCAGGCTGAACACTGGCCAGTCCTGCCCATTTTCATTTGTTTCTTTTCAATAACTGGCCAGAAAGAAGTGACATAAATGAGATTCAGGTCAATGACACTCTCTGCAGTTTGGGAAGCTTTCAGAACATAAAAGTGGTGTGACCCGTAGAGGGAAACCCCCAGGGAAATGAAGAAAGTAGAAAGAGAGTCACATGTTCGGAAAAGTGAAGGACAGAACTGCCTTTCCTTCACCAGGGCACTGCAAGGGGGGAGAGGACAAGAAGCAGAAGACCAAATGCCTCCAAAATTATGGAATCACAAAATCCCAGAATGGTTTGGGTTGGAGGGACCTTAAAGCTCATCCAGTCCCACCCCCTGCCATGGGCAGGGACACCTTCCACTATCCCAGGTTGCTCCAAGCCCTGTCCAACCTGGCCTTGGACACTCCCAGGGATGGGGCAGCCACAGCTGCTCTGGGCAACCTGTTCAGTTGGTATGTTTTACAAAGACTCCACCCCGCAGGAGAAGTTTTGGTGCAAGCTCCTACAGGGAAGTGTCCCAACCTGAGGTCTCAAAGAGGCATTTCTGAGACCCAGCCCATGTACCAAGGTTGTCTGGGTGGTGCTGACAGCCAGACAATGAGCTCAGGTGTAACCAGTGCTCCGCTCACTACCCACAGGATCTGTCTTGTTCAGGCAAACAAGACACATGGATCAGGACAGAGATATTCCAGAGGGTTCAGAAGACACTGGTCTCTGGAAGATCACAGTGAAACACCTCAGACAGAATGAGGTGGGTGCCCCCCAAGCCACACTTACCTTGGCACAGTGAAGGTCCTTGTGCTTTTTGAGCAGTTTATCCGCTTGCTGGATTGCCATTTTATTATTGCCATTATCCAGATAATCTGCACAGGAACAACACAGCCAGTGTTACACACAGCACAAGGCCACTCTGCAAAGCCATCTCCAGTTTTATCCTCTGCTCTTACACCAGGAGCACAAACCACCTTTTCCTTGTAAAATTACTCCTAAGCCAAATGTTGAACGTGTCACTTTGTGGGTGAAGGATTCATCTCATTGTGCTGGTTTTAGTCATCCAAACAAACAAGCTTTTGTAATTACTCCACATGGATCATGACAGCAACAAAAGAGACACATAATAGAAGGGATTCTGCAGCAACAGCTCTTTGCTGGCAATGCAGCTCCAGTGCTTCAGCAGGAAAAGGAGAAATTAACTGGGTGTGCCTTTGGGAGATTTTCAGTGACTTTAACAGGCAGGAGGTTACAAACTTAACACTTACACTCCATAAAAGTGTTCAGTGAGAACTCCTTGTCCACACCATCCATCCCCCAGGCAGAGCAAACCTGCCCCCTCACAGAGCACCACTGTGCTTCCACCAGACTGCTTTTGCAGACACAAGTGTGAAGCATCAATATTTCCTTGGGGACATCCCACTATCCAGTGAAACTTCAGCTGCAGAAAACCCACCTCGAGACCATTTTCTGCTTTTTAGCTTGGAATTATAATTTTCAGATTGATCATCATGTTATTAGATAATTACAAGCAAGGAGTTTTAGATCAAGACATGACCCCTGTGTGCCTCCCTTCCCTCAAAAATTCCTGTTACCAACACGAAACCCAGCTTAGCTGCCCCTTCATGTGCCAAGGGAAGGGTCTGCTCACACTGCTGTGGCCAAACTATCAGCTGAGCTCATTCCAGTTAACTGGAGTTACATTACACACCTCTTTCTCCTCAAGACTGTCGTTCCCACTATGAGACAGAACTCTTCTACTGAGTAAAAAGGTGACCTTTGGTGATTCCTGAGCACATGGTACAAACTGTGCATCTCTGCTAATGAGATTTATATTCAGCAGCTCCCACATTATTTCCACGGCCAATGTGTGCTGCAGATTTAAAGCAGAGTTAATTGGGCTCCTGAGACCATACAGAGCAACCCTCAAACGAGGCAGTATCTCCACACTCCCCAAAACTAAACACTGCTGCACAAAATCCAGTCTGAAGCCACGATACTTTGTCTTCACATGGGTGTTTTAACTCAGGAAAACCCGTGTATCACCTTTAACATTAAACTTAAGGAGGGATTTCTCGGTGAAGAGGCTTCAAAAGTGTGCAACAGAACATCAGAAACTCTGATTTAAGGATCTGTGTCACACAGTTTACTGACACACAAATTACCCACCACTGTCTGAGGTTGTTGAACATCTCAACTTTGGGTCTCTCAAAGTAAACCAAATAACCCACAAACCTCCCTAAACTGCAGCATGAGGAGACTGTGCTTTGCTAATAAGTCAGTTTGTTGGAAGTCAGAGTAGGTGGCACATTCCAAAGGAACTAAAGGAAAATAAACTCCAGCCCACATCAGTCACAGGTCTGTAGGTGGGAGGCTGGAAATGGAACACCTGAACTTTCAGGTGAAGGCAGAACGAGCCCAGATGAAAGATAAGCAGAGCTGTCGAGGAACTCTGGGGAACCACAGCACAAACGTGAAAACACTGGTTTAAATCAAGAGCCAGACCTCGGCCCTGCCGCTGCACATCCCCAGCTGATGATCTGGGGAAGTTGTGTATTTACATCTCTAAGGACACACACTTTATTCTGGGTTCTGCAGCACCACAGCCTGAATTCAAACCTCACACTGCAGATAATCCTTTCCAGAACGAGCAGAAAAAGATTCTAAAGCTCTCTCCCTAAAAGCTCCACTCCCTGAAAGGAACACAACGAGACATTCAACATCATCTGCTTCGACACCGGCTGAATTCACCCAGATTTTTTCTGTTAAGACCACTTCTCACCCGGGTCATACCACAGATAACCGCACACCAATAAACCCGGCAATCACAGCACGGACAGCAAACTAAGGGAAAACACTTAAAAACGCGACATAAAGGCAAACCGCAACGAATTTGGAACACTTTTAACCGAACAAAACCATCTCCCCTCCCTCTCCCCGGAGCCCACCGGGGGACGCAGAGCCCGGACCGCACCACCCCAAAGCACACCCCGAGAGCCGACAAAACAGTCGGGATCATTTCCCAAAACCTCCATCATATTTTTTATTTTTTTTTTAAGGGAAGAAACGCTACCGTAGCCCGCGGAAGCGTTTATCCTCCCCCCCACCATTCTCCCCACATCTGCATAGAGACAACGCTGCCTCCAAACCTCTTTAAAGCAACGCCGAC
>NW_020884906.1:6887654-6914800 GCF_003945725.1 Corapipo altera
GGGGGGGGGGGGGGGGGTATCCGCAGCGCTGGTGGGAAGGGGATTTGGGGATACGCGTGGGCGACGCGAGTCGGGGTTGGGGACGCTGGCGCTGAGGCAGCGAGAGCGGCCCGGGCTGGGTTTGGGGAGGCGAGCCACCGGGAGCGGTGACTGACCCGGATTCTGGGGCGCCCGACACTGAGCCGGGCCGGGCTTGGGGACGCCCGCGATCGACACCCACCGAGCCCCGGAGTAGCCGCGGCCGCCACCCGGCCACCGACCCCTCGGGGGCACCCGCCGAGCCCTGAGGGACCTGCGAGCGGCACCCGCCGAGCCCAGGGGCCGAGGGCCCCCCGCGAGCGGCCGGAGCACCGGGACCGACCTCTGCAACCGCCCCGGGCCGGGCTGGGGGCACCCGCCAGCGGCACCCGCCGGGCCGCGCTCCCTCCCTCACTCGCTCCCTTCCTCCTTCCCTCCTTTCCTCGTTCGCTCCCCGCCGGGGGAAGGGGCAGCAGCAGCAGCAGCAGCAGCCCCTCGGGGCACCGGCCCAGCCATGGCCATCGCCGCCGTGCCCGGGGCCGAGTCCCGGCTCTGCGGGAACTGGTAAGGCCGGGCCGGGGTCGGTGAGGGCTGGGCCGGGCCGGAGCCGCGTTGAACCGGGGTAGAACTCCGTGGAATGCTGGAAACACCGGCGATCCAGCGGAATAACTACTGCCTTTACAGACAAACGCTTGGGCGTCGTTTTTACCTTCTCAGCTATTAACGCCTTGTAATTTTCTCCACTTTTACTCAAGTTTCGTAACAGGCTATTAGAGAGAGACTAAAGCGTTTAGATAGGAATACAGCCTCGGTTTTCAGTGAAATCCACACGATTTCAGGTTTTCTTTCAGTAGCTCTGTGCCTCAGAAGCTCAGGAGAAATATAAAAATAGAAGCCCTAAGCATATGTTGTTGTGGAAGTTCTCTCTGACAGCAGCTCCCAGTGATGGTAATTCTGTGACTGATAACGACCTCACCTCACAAGTTGGGTCCTGGCTATAAGCAGTTAAAGAAATCAACTCCTTTAGTGTTGTTTTTTTTTCGAAAAGACATCAGAACCCAAAGGGCTTCTTGCAACATCATCCGGGTTTGTTTGGTCTGCGCAGCTCAGACGCTGCTGTGGGGCCTTGTTGCTTTGCCAGGGTTTTGGCAAAAAAAAAGAAATATGAACAGCTGGAGTTGGAGCAAGAGGTTATACAGTTAATTTGGGTGTTTTCAGGGCTGATTTCCTGGAGGGGGGGATGATACATCCATCTAGAAGCGATGCTTCCTGCTTGAGGCAGGAGTGAGGACTGAGCTCCTGGCCCCTCGGTTCTTTTTGGTCCTTTTGTCTTTGGTCCTTTTCTGTCCTCAGGGGAGGAAAATGGGCATCTTAGAAATAAGACCTGCGGAATTTTGGGGTACAGAATAGTGTTGTTAGTGCTGGGGCTCTGAGCAACCCGGGCTATGGAAGGTGTCCCTGCCCATGCAGGGATGAGCTTGAAGGTCCCTTCCAACCCAAACCATTCCATGATTTCATCATTCCCTGAACAAATCTGGCCTAATGGCATCTGTCAGTTATTTTTTTCCAAGCAAGGCACTGTTTGACCTCTCATAGCCAAGTTATTTTCAGGCAGAATCTTTTATCTTCTCAGGTTAGTTTATTAACTTGCACCTGGTAATAACTTGTTTGTGCTGCATGATTTGCCTTTCACATAAGGAAATAAATGCACCTGGATTTTATCTTAATGCTGTGTGATTTTTGGGTGCTAAATACATTTACATCCACCTGTGCAGGAACCTTGAGGCCTGGCTGGGCCTTTCTCTGGAGTTACTCAATCACTTTAAACCACGAATTCATCAAAATCTTCCTTAGCATTATTTTTTTGTTATGAACAACTATTTGAATTTGTTGTCAGTGTGTTTCTGCCCAGTAACCTCAGTGATTTTCTTCCAGCAAAAAGGACATTCCTGCAGTTAATTTCCTCATCCATGAAATCCACTGTCGCAGAAATATTGAAATATGTCCCTACTGCAGTGACTCCATCCCAAAGTCTGAGATGAAGAACCACATTGAGTCTGAACACGTGCAGGTGAGAAAGACATTTCCCCCCTGAAACTGCTGATTTCTGTGGCAATTAATCCAACCAAGTCTGTTTGCTGCAGGTGACCTGCAAGTGTAGGATGAAGATTGAAAACAGTCTCCTTAAGGATCACGAGGTTGGTGGATTTTCTCTTCTTAAACCCTTGGGAGAGACTCTGTGGTGTTTCCAAGCACTGATTCCAGAGCCTTCCTGTCAGCCAGAATTCCAGCCTGTGGATTGTGCATCCTTTTATTGAGTGATGCTTCCTAAATTCACACTTTCTGGGAGAAGGGGGTTGGAAATTGCCTTAAAGTGCTGGAGCCACATAGGGTCTTCATGTCAAGCCATCTGTGATAACTGGTAATTTTTTGTCCTTATTAGTGATTAAGGTGAAAAATAAGTATTTCAAAATATGATTAACCTGGCTTTTTGTCCATTCCTTTACCATTTTATGTTTCTGCCTCTGCTGCGGGGATTGAGTTTTAATAACTCCTTATTATATGTGAGTTGTAATAACTTCTGTCCAAACAGACTTTAAAAATAGCCTGTAAAATAAACTAAAATAGGACACAGTGGGATTTTCTGAGTTCTGAATCCACTTGGCTGCTGTCACAGGCAATCTTGTTATAAATGTCAGTCCCTTCCCTTCCCGTGGGCTCATTTAAAGGCAGCTCTGGAAGTGCCACCTCAGCCTGTTTATTGCTGAGGGGAAAAAGGATTTTCCTTGGAAATCTGTCCAGTTCTAAACCCTGGAAGTAGCTTATCCTGCCCCTTTGTGTGTGACGCTTTTGGCTTTGTTTGCAAAGCAAACAATGCTGCTTTATTATTGCAGCATCTGCAGTTATAACAGGTATTTTATCTATTTTTAACCCCTTTTAAAGGGCAACTTACCTGTTGTCGAGTGTGGGATAAAGAATATTTACAAGCAGTTTTTGCTGAGTAGTAAATGAGGTGTAAGTCTGTTCCCTACGGAACACACACCAAGGTGGTTTTTAGCTGTACTCAGTGGAATGTCCTTGGATTTCAGGTCTGTATCTCAAAGCCAACTTCAAAAACCTCCATGTGAACCTGCTGTCCAGGTCAAAAGTAATTTCAAACGGTGCTCTGAGAGAGCTTCAGTTTGTGGTACACAGGTCATACAACGCGTTGTTGTTACGTTTCTCGGGTCGTATCTTATTCCAGGCTATTTTTTAGTGAGGCTTTGGATGAGGAAACAACAGAGTGCTGAACCCCTGAGCAAACTGAGACCCTCCCTCCTCCTTTGCCTCACGTGGGAAGAGCCATCCCTGTGTGTCTTGCAGGAGTCAGCGTGTCCCCTGCGCCCCGTGCTGTGCCAGTTCTGTGACATCCCGCTGGCCTTCAACAAGCTCCAGGAGCATGAGAGCTACTGCGGGGCCAGGACCGAGCCCTGCGGGGACTGCGGCCGGAATGTCCTGCTGAGGGACCTCAAGGAGCACCCCCGGGTCTGTGGGACAGAGGAGAAACCCCGAGGGAGCGGGACAGCACCAGGATTTGGGAATGAGGAGGGAGGTCTGCGAGGTGCGAGGAACCGACTGAGACCAGGTACCTGTGCTGGGCCGGGGGGGAGCCCAGGGGGAGGAGCAGATTTAGGGCAGCTGTGAGGGGGAAAACAGGAGCAGGAGAATCAAAGAAATCAGAAGTCTGGAAACATGATTTCCTTTCAGTGCAGCCTCTGGAAGCCTGGTTTTCCTTTCAGTGCAGCTTCCCTACCAGAAAACAAAATTAAAACCCATGAAAATTTTGAAACTGTGACATTTCGTGGGTTTCTTCTGTATAATTCCCACTGTTGTCAAATACAGTGTCATTACGAATAATTTGTTTTCTTATCAATATACTGAAAAAACAAAGTTGGAGTGTTTCAGCCTTGTAAAAGGGTTAAGGTTACAGGGTATTAATAACTTGCTCAGTGTAGTCACTAAAGCTCCCAAGAAGCCTCAGTTCAAGCTTTTGGAGTAAGAAGGAAGTTACAACTTCCTTATTTTTCTCCTTTTTTGCTTGGTACAAACAAACCCAGGATGATTGTCCTTATTTATCCTCCTGAATTTGGGACAACTGTCCTTGGCTTTGAAAGGCTGAACTCCAGGAGTGTCCTGGGAGGGAACCGCTGGGGGCAGGTTTAATGTTCTCTCAAATTTACAATATTTATCTTTTGAAGAGGATGAGCTGGAACAGCTGGAGAGAAGTGAAATCCCTCATTCCCCACTTCCAGAGGAGTGGAATGCTGAGTTAGACTACGCATTGGCTCTCAGCCTGCAAAATGAGAATAATCCTCACCCTAACACTGCAGCTGGAATTCCCAGGGACTTCTGGGAATATGACTACACCAAAGAGCCCAGGTCAGCTGCCCACCTCAGTGAGACACAGCAGTCAAACACATTCTCCTACGACTCTCCAGGGTCTTTTAGCACCTCAAACCACAGAAAAAGTAAGTGTAAATATGGTGGTGGTGATGGGGGTTCCTTAAATTTGAGGGAAGGGAGAAGGAAAGATTGGACTGGGAATGTTAAAAATTGTCTAGGTATTTTAAAATGTCAAAATTAGTCTCTTAGACTCCTCCTAAGGCAAAGCAAGGGAAGAAGGAATAAAAGCTGGGGGGGGTCTCTGACCTTGGTTAGTGGTGGGAGCCCCACCACAGCCAGGGAGGAATGTTCTCATGGAAATTAGACATGATGGGAAGGAGGATCTGGGAGAGGCCTGGAGAGCAGCTTACTTTGGAAGGGCAAATGGCACTGAAGGGTTTATTGAGGGCAGTAAGAGGTGTTTTTGCCAGACCATTCACTCCATCTTTGACCCCAAAGCACTGCTCTCCTCTGGGTGATGTGAAGCTCAGCGAGTGGGACGGGAGGAGCTGTTTCCTCAGCGTTTGCTCTGGGTGCTGTCCCAGCACAGACCAGAGCCTGGTGCTCAGGAATTGTGAAGATCAGTCACTCCAGCTGCTCCAGACTCTCCACAATAGAGGATGTTTCCTTCCCTTCCCTTGCAGACACGGAGACCATCATGTTGCCCTGTGAGTTCTGTGAGGAGCTCTGCCCCGCCGAGGAGCTGATCCTTCACCAGGTTTGAGGCTACCTCATGTCTTGGGGTTTGAAGTAAAGACTTTACTGTGACTGGAAAGGGTGTGGTTGACACAGTGACACTGAGAGAACTCTGGCAGTTAGTTGGGTCTTTGCCAAGGAAAGTGGTTTTTAGAGTCCCCTGGCTCATAGGAAAGGTGATTTTTCTGTGTTTCTTGTGTAACAGACGGGGTGTAACCCAGCAAGTGCCTTTGCCTCGTTCAGTAAGAGAAGCTCTTCTCCAAATCCATGGGACTACGATGGTCTGTGTGCTGTTGGCTCCAACAGCTGGAGGACTCTCCCTTCATCCCAGCCCCAAGGTGTCCAGGCAGACGGAAACATCATGATTCCATGTGAATTTTGTGGCATCCAACTGGAAGAGGAGATTCTCTTCCATCATCAGGTACTGAACAGGATGTGATCTGTCGTGTCACATCCAACTCAAGGACGTGCTGAGTCCTGTGGGCTCTTGGGGGTACATTTTAGGAGTTCAGGTAACTGTCCCTGGGTCAGAGCTTCCTAAACAAAGCTCTGGGGTTCAGCTGGAGGGTTGTGCCAGGGTGAGGCTCTGACTGAAAAGTACCAGATTATTTTAAAGCTCTTGTAACAGAAACTAAACAAAAGGGCTGAAATTGCACAATTGAAGTATTTGACTCATACAGAAAATGTTGCGGAAACCTGGATGTGAGTCAGCTGAGGGGGGAGAGGAGCACAAGGGCAAAACTGTGTGGGTGGGAGAGGAAGTAGCGAACAGACCTGGGAGTGGTGTGCCCTCTGGAATCTGCTGCTGTTACAGACAAGATTGGAAAATGCTGAGCTCACTCATTTCTATGTCATGGCTCTTTCACGCTCTTGGTCCCAACAAACTGGTGCAGCTGGAGTTTGGGTGGTTGTTCTGGGCCTTTCCTCTCCAGTCCTGGGGGACAGCAAAATCAGGGTTATTGGAAATGAGATCTGATACCATTTCATAGGTTATCCCAGAATAGTTTGGGTTGGAAGGGACCTTAGAGCCCATCCAGTTCCAGCTCCTGCCATGGGCAGGGACACCTCCCCCTAGCTCGGGTTGCTCCAAGCCCTGTCCAACCTGGCAGGGGGTGGAACTGGATCAGCTTTAAAGTCCCTTCTGGGATCCCATGACAACAATTCCCTACTAACCTTCTCCTCTGCGGGGTGGGGTGCTGCTGTTCAGTGTTTCCCAGGAATAGCTGGGTGGGGTGTGATGTGAGCAGTGTCTGTGTGTTCTGCTGCAGCACCAGTGTGACCTGCGCCCGGCCAGCCCTGCGCCCGCTGCTCCAGCCCCGGAGAGACGGGAATCGCCGGAGCCGGCGCGGCGACGGAGCAGGCGCCAAGGTGGGCGCAGCACAGGCTCACTCTGCTCTGTGGTTGGGGCACATCAAACGTGCTCTGTGCTGGTGCTGTTACCCTGTTCTGTCTCTAAACTGAAAAACCTTCAGAGTCTTCTCCCCCAGTCTGGGAGGATTAAATCACTAAACTCTGGGTCCTCAACGATCTCTGTTACGGAGCCGTGGGTTGCAGGGATGGGAATGGGTCTGGTTCTGTTCTCTCCAGGGGCTGGTGCTGCAGGTGCTGTTCCTGTTAAGCTCTGTGTCCTGTCCTTGCAGGAGATGTTTCTCCTCGCCACACAGAAGGCTTTGGGCAGTCAGGGCTGGGCTGCCCTGACCGAGGGACCAAGCTGAGGAATGACATGGCCAACGCCAGGAACACACCATTGTCCTGTTCCCCGGGAGCTGCTGATGCTCCCAACATGCAGGGCAAGCCCAGGAAGGGGAATGGCAGCCAGGGGAGACCAAAGGACAGAGGGACAGGTGAAGCTGCAGGGGGGACAACGCCACGAGCCAGACCTGCTCAGCACTTCCATGGAGAAACCTTCACCTCCAGCTTCTCCAGAGCTGCTCCAGCCCAGCCAAGGTACCACCTTTGCCTTCTGTTCTCTTCCCCTTCCTTGAGGTGCAGATCTGGATTCCCTTGAATTTGCCCGTAGCTGAAAAGCTTTTCACAGGCTTTCAAATGGACTCAGTTGAACTTGGCTGGTGCTTATCTGAGATTCAAAAAACAAATTTAGCTTCTTACCTCAAAATACAAAGGGCAAAGTGGCCCCTGGGATAAAATGCAGGATGACACCTGGTTCCCTGTCCATGGCAGTGCTCTGCTCTCCCCGGGCTCTGAACGGGAGCGGGTTCTGTTACAGAAATACCTGGGTCAGAGTTCAGGGGAGACACAAGAGCTTCTCCCTGCCCCCTTCCCCATGTCCCTGCTGTGATGCCCACCTGTCCCAGGTGCGTTTGCCTCCTCTGAAGGTGTCCCTGTTGATCCCCCACAGCCCCAGCACTGGAGGAAGGAGCCTCAGGCTGCAGGACGGGCGCATCGGCCTCAGGCGCCGGAGCTCCAAGGTGAGGCTGCAGGGGCAGCTCTGGCAGTGGGATGGGCTGGGATCTGGGCACATGGGTCCCAGCCCTGCAGGGCTCAGGGGGTGGGAGTTCCAGGGGTCCCAGTGCTGCTCTGGGGCTCCCACTGGGCTCCTCCTGCAAGGGAGATGGGCAGGGAGGAGAGGACAGTCCCTGGCTGTTACCCCTTGTGATGGCTTTGCCAGGACAAGGAGTTATTTTACATTTCTCCTGCTTCAGAGAGCTTTTTATCAATTACTTATTATCAAGTAATATTTGAAAAGAGTATTTTTCCTTTCTTTTCCCTTTCCCTTAAGGCCAAAGCCCAGAGCCCAGGGGCCGGATCCCCCGAGGAATGAGCCACCAGTGCTGGAAGACACAGAGCTCTTGGCCCTGTTCCTGTGCTCTGCCCCCCTCTGGTCAGAGCACAAGTAAATTCCCACCTTGGATTTAAATTTTTAGGCAGTGACCATTTTCTAAGTATCTATTTTTAATCTGTGAGAGCAAACTTCAGGTTTTTACGTCTCAGATTGCCCCCAGCACCCCCAAGGCAGCAAAACCTTGGCCCCACCTGGGTTCTGTGTCTGTGTGGGCTCCTTGTGCAATCCCAGGACAGGATTTATGCCAGGCTGAGCTCCCAGGGTGTGTCCTGCCTTGTCCTGCTCAGGCACAGCAGGTGTCACCCAACAGGGAGCAGTTGGATGGACCTGCCCCACACGGAGCGGGACCGAGGGTCAGAGGTCAAAAGCTTCTCGCATTATCCCTGTTTTGTAAATTCCTTGGAATAAAGTTTATCTGATGCTGTCCCAAAATGCTGTGCAGTAAAAATCTGTTCCATGAACCTTCTCTGAGGGTGTTCCCCTGGTGCTGGACAGGGGGTCTGGGAATCCCCGTTCCACCCTTACCTGCCCTGGGTCTGTGTTCCTGTGCTGTTGGCAGCCCTGGGGCTTTGGGAAGTGGTACTGGAAGAGCTGCAGCAGGTCTCTGAGAAGCCTAATTAAGGGGGTGCAGCAGATGGCATTAGCAGGGCTAATTAGCCAGTCACCCTTTGAGCAGGGCCTCATCTCCATCCCACTGGTGCAGCTGGAGATTAATGAGGGCTAGAGGGATCTTCCTCTTAAAATAAAGACATTTTACAGATGCTCCCACCAAAGGTGTTTATTTATACAAGAAGAATAAAGGTATTCAAGAACAGGTGGCAACCAAACCTGTGTTCTCCCCATTCCTGGGGAAGATCAGGGAAAGGGAGCTGGTTCCTGGGGTTTGGGATTGATAATGGGATGCTTGGGGTCAGAAACCATTAGTATGACAAGTAACTAATTACTGAGGTGGCAGAGCCTGTTGTTATTCCTCAGGATGAATATCCCAGAGTCTCCAGGAAGAGAAAGCTCAGCAGTGGGTATGCTCGCTTTGGTACAAAATATTTACATTTTGTTCCAAGTAAATAAGTAAATAAAAACGACCCATAAAAGAGGGATTTAAAGAGAGAACCTGCAGCTTCCTTCCTCACCCTCCTCATCCTGTGCTTCAGGCAGCTCCAGCAGTGGGTTTCATTCCTGGCAGCCCCAAAGAAGGACACGAGAAGTGCAGAGGGATGTTAAGAATCTCCTTTATGCAGGTGTACACTCGATGGCCAAGAGCACTTACAGGTTAATGCCGTGTACGGAACCGAGATGGACACACACCAAGCTAGAACTAATACCCAGCTCCAGAGTTTTTCCATGGTTTAGTATAATTTTACATTCTGAATGAATATATATTAAAAAAAATAATAATAATAATCATCACAAACCAATCTTTGCTTTGACAAACAAGCCTAGTACAGACAATGTCAAGTTCATTTAAAGCACGAGGAATTAAGGATGATTAGAAAAGCTTTAATCAAAAGGCCATTGGAGCTGCAGCCGAGGGGCCGCAGCACTTCCTTCCCAAGGAGCATGAAATTAAAAAAAAAAATGCCAAGAAAACCCCCCACAGCTCCTTCTCCTGTGGGGCTGATCCTGTTCTTGAGAACAAACCAAGTCGATGGAGGTTGGTTATTGGTGTGACACTTGTCCTGTAGAAGAAGCTCCATTTACACCCCCAGGTGCAAACGGCATCGACGCAAAGTTCGTTATTTGTAATCATAAATAATTAACTGTAATAAATACGGATCAAGTAACTTTCCAGCACGTCTCGGGGCTGGGGTGCAGATGTGCTCCACTCGGATGTGCTCTCCAAGGAGCACACAGACAGTAGCAGCAGTTTCTTACTCACAGCTGGAACCAGCGCCTTGGGAAACGTTGGAATTCCGAGCTCCAGAGCCTTCTGTGGCTGCTCCTCCCACCTGGGGCCTTTCAGGCTTCACATGGGGGACTGGAACCCAAAACCACCCAGAAAGTGCCCAACCTGCAGCCACAGCTCTGCCATGAAATTCCACTGGTGTACCCCACGTTTCCTCACGACACCCTTTGGGAACAAACCGGCTCCAAGCCGCTCCTTCAGCTTTGTTTTCCCTCGGTCTTTGTAAACTCCAGGTGTTGGCGCTTCCTCCGAGTGGTTTCTGAGCTACATAAACGCTTCTACCAGGGAATGGACGAGATTGGAGAGTAAATATTCTTCCTACATGGATCTGTTCCCTGGAAAGGGGGATATGCAATGGGAGGGTAACAGCTTCCTAACCACTGGGTTGGGAGACTCCGGATGCCAACGACTACCTACGACTTGCACACACATTCCCACTCGCTCACGGAAAAACAACATCCACACGTGTTCAGGCTCTTCCCTCACTCACAGCATCTCCCACGTCCCACACACTCACCGTTCCCAATATTCACAATAATGTACAATAAATACAGTGGGATTCCCAGGAGCATGGACAGGCCAAACCCTTTTCTGGAGACACGGAACACTGACCTGGAGGTGCTGTCACACCCCACCCACACCTTCCCGAGGCTGAGGGACACACCTCAGTCCAGCCCAGCACTGGCACTTGGCTCAGGGCAGTGCCAAGCCCCCGGCACAGGCAGATTCCAGGGTGGGCTCTTCCTTGGAATTCAGGTTCCAAGTGATCAGTGAAGCAACATCGTCCATGAAACCCTGGATGGGGGTGGCCACTGACACCAGTGAGGGACAAGACAACCTTTGAGGGGCTGCTCTGACCACCCAAACCACGTCCCACAACACACCAAGTGAGATGTGGCGTCGTTCTCTCTCTGCAGCTGGCTCCTGTCTTTCCATATAAAACAGAAGCTTCATCCTCCTTCCTCGTCCTCCTGCTGGGTGTCACATTTTTAGGATAATTTGCTCTTTAGATCAAAGATTTTTGAGTACAAAAATGAGTTTGATCACACCCTGGTTGTTCTGAAAGCTTGTTGGGAACTGGGATCAAGTCCCAGACTTTGGGGTTGGACTGTGATATCTTACACCCTTCAGAGAAAAGCCAGTTTGTTCTGCTGAGATTTTCATTACAAGACATTATTTTGTTGCTAAGCAAAGCAGACATTCAAGAACATCTAGGGCAGGAACCCAATGGAATTACTGCCCTTTCACTGTTCTGTTATAAATCTTCCCAAAAGTGTTGAGCTGAACCCATATTAAGTGGCAGCCCCCGTGTGCTTGCTCAGAGTTTAAAAAGATTTAAAAGGAAGTGGTGGAAAGGTGGACATGAGGTTTGGCAGTGAAGTTCCTGCTCCAAACCTCAAGTAAGTGCCACGAATCCTGCCCATGGCACAACAGTGCCCGTGCTCTGCCTCTGCCAGTGCAGCGATTCCCTCCCCACACCCAAACTGCGTATTTTTGTACTCAAAAATGTCTCAAGGGAGAGTGATTCATGACCTTCCTGACCTTGGAACGCCCTCCCTGCTGCTGTGTTTGCAGGGGAAGCTCGTTCTGGATTACAAAATTAGAAATGTACATGTTGAAAGGTTTGGTTTTTTCCCAATTAAATTATACACAAACCGGTCTTTACTAAACTATCCTACAAATATTCCACAAACAAGGCAGCAAAAGAACCAGTCCACCACAAAGTCTACAAATACAAAATGGAAGTCTTCTGGGAATTACTGTAACGGGAACGAAGGTTCAGAAAATAAATTAACCTCCAGCTCGTCAGGTGGAGTCACGGGAGGTGCTGGATGGAACTGGAGGGTTTCCACCGTCGGCAGAGTCACGACAGAGTCACCTCTGGGTACCCCCTTCCTCCCCCTCAGCCGCTCAGAGGGTCCTCCCGGTAGTGGATGGCGTATCGGAGCTTCTCCAGCATGATGTCCAGGGAGGAATATTGCGGGAGCTTGATCATGAACATGCACGTCTCCACACGGATGTACCGCGAGTCCGGGGAACCTGCCGGGAGAGGCACCAGGAGGGGGTTGGAGAGGCACCAGGAAGGGTGGTTGAAGACACCCAATGCTTTTCTCCTCATTGTCCCAAAGCTGTTCCTCCTCCACACCCCTTACTGAGGGTATCAAAATCAAATCCCTGCCTCTTGTGGGTCTTTTGAATCTTAAATATCCTGTGCTTCTCCAAGAGGCCTTGGGCTGATATTTTTCCGATAGCCCAATAATTTTAAAAGCATAAGAGACAAATATACAAAGTCTCTCAGTGTCTCTCTAGAGACAAAATTTTAAGTATCATGAAATCTCAGAATGATTTGATTTGGAAAGGACCTTAAAGCTCATCCAGTTCCACCTCCCTGCCATGGGCAGGGAACCTTCCACTAGAAGTTCAGGTTTATGTTCCATTTTATTCTTACATGGTTTACAACCAAATTGTCTTCTTATTTACACTCACGACTACCTGCCTCTCTCATTGTCATTGTTTGTGCACTAAATACAAGTTTAAATTACATTAAGAGGGACTGAAAGCTGGAACTGTGCCATGAGAGGAACCACCTCCCATTGCCTTTGGAGGTGGACACCCCTAGGACAACCCCCAGGACACCCCCGTACCTGCAGCACCATCAGGGGGGGCGATTTTCATGGGATATGGGGGCACGTGGGCGGTGTCGGGGCCCCCGTCCTTGCAGGGGCAGGTGAAGGGGATCCTCTCCTGGTTACAGGCAAACTTGATGAACTTGCAGAGCTCCTCCTGCGTGAACATCTCCAGGGCGCTCCAGAAGAACTCGATGTGCTGATCGGTCTCCATCAGTCCCACCTGGTACATGGTGTGTGCCTGAGGGAACAGAAAGCACATGTCCACTCCTGACCTCCTCTCTGCCTTCAGGAATCTTCCCCACTACACTTCAGATAAATACAAATCAATAAAATGGAGATGGATTTAAAATTTGATGTTAAAAAGCAAATTCTTTATTCCTCTCTGGAACAAGCCCCACTCCTATTATTTCCTGAAGCCAGTGAAATCTTAAAAAACTTCCTTGGGAGTAAAGAGATTTGTCCAAGTACAGACCAGAGTTCCCCAAGGATGTCCTGGCTGCATCATAGCAGAAGATTACCCCCAACACCTTCCCACTGGATCCTCCTCTCTGTGTCACATGGGGGAGCTCGGCCAAACCTGCTATTCTTTGTACCTTGAGAAACTCCAGGTTGATGTAGGGGAGGCCACAGGTCCTGAGCTCCATCTCCAGGGGGGTGAGCGTGGTGAGGAGCTGCAGGGGGATGATGGAGCCCAGCCCTGCCCTCACTGCAGTCATGCACTCCGGGGTCTGTAGCTCCCGCATCCGCAGGCTCCGGATCGCGGCCGCGTACACGTCCTTGTTCTCCCACCTGCAGGCGCAGAGCTGGGATGAGGCAGGAACACCTGTAGCAGCCCTCATGCCCCACCCCGGACCATCATGTACAGAAGCTGTTTATGAGGGATTCCACTTCTGAATAATCCAGAGTGAGCGATAAGCGCTTTGCATTCTGATGCTTCCCAGTTCAATTCCACTCTCTTCAGCTTCCTCCTCTCCTCTCCCCCCTGCCTGTTTCTTCTCAAGCCTCACATCTGTGGCTGTTCCCTGAAGGCCACCCATAGCTGACTCCAGCCCTGCTCCTCAGCTCTCTGTTCCTTACAGAACCAAACAGCATCAATGATTCCAAATCCCTGCCAACTTTTCCCAGAGTAAAGCTTTCCCAGAGCCCCCAGCTTCTCCTAAAAGCACCTCTGGAGAGCCTGGTGCTTGGAAAGTCACCCCAGAGGTGGTTCTTCCCCACCTAGGAGCCATGTCCTGCCCAGAAGGCTGTTCCTTACCCCACGGGGATGTGCCTCCCCCTGGGACACAGCTCCACCTCTTCCCCTGTCATGGTCAGGTAGGTGAATTTGCAGCAGGGTTTGTTGGGACAGTCGGGACTCTCCGTCGCCAGGTGCTGAGAGGCAATTTCTGCACACAGAGCTTCCAGTTCTGTCTCATCATTGATCTGTTGGGAAACAACCACAAGGACCTGGTGACCAGCAGGGCAGGGACTCTGTCCAGGTGTCACCACAACGGACAACCCGCTCCAACAGTGGAATTCAGGAATTGCTTTGGGGGTTCTGGTCTGGTTTAGCAATTCCACATTCCGGTAAACATGTCAGCAGCCTTAATTCCCCTCTGCCTGGCAGCAGGGGAGGCTGAGAGGCTTCTCCAAGGTAACAGGATGTAAAATCCTACAACACAACACTTCCTGACCCTGCTCCCATGAAAACCACCTGCCAGGATGGAGCCACCACTGAGGGCAGACAGCAGTTCCCTGCTGGGGGAACTGAGAAAAAGGAGGGAAAAGGAAAGAAAATGACTTACATTTTCAAACTTTTTGACGTAGTTGTAGGTGAGGATGTCGGCTTCCTGCAGATCCACATCAGGATCCAGGAGCTCTCCCACCAGGGTCTTCCAGAAGGAGGGCAGGAGGTCCAGGGGCAGAGGAACATCTGCTCTGATGGCAATTCCCAGGAGCTGCCCAAAGAAATGGAACAGCTGCTCCTCGGCGTAGGTGATGGGGCTGGGAGTCAGGATGTACTTCCCCTTCAGAAAAAAAACGGGCACACAGAGCAGGATTTAACAACTGACAGCCCTGAGGGGCCATGTGGTAACAGGCTGGTGGAAACCCTGACTGGAACCTCAAGAATAACGTTTATTGGCTACAGAAGGACCTGCAGAGAGTGGCAGGGAGGCTGCATAATTTATACACTGATACCATGTTATCACTTCATCATCAAATCCACACGCTATTTGTTTTATGCTTGATATTTCAGTCTTTCAGTTGTGAGATGTTTCTGAAATACAGCCTGGATTTGCAGAGCCAGGTTTGATACACAGTTGGTCTTAAGCTGAGGGAAATGGCCTATTTCCTACCTTGTGAATATTCCCAAGAAGGAAGGATCCCTCAACTACTGTGAATTCTTTGGGCCATAAGCTTTATCTTGTTTCCAAAGAACATCTACTGCACAAAATAAGACACTGAAAATGCACTAAATAGCATGGATGGAGCATCTTATTCTACTGGGAATGTGAATGACCTTCCTGGTGATATTCCTGGAATACCTGGAGTTCACCAGTTTGGGACAGAAAAATCTCTATCCCAGACAACTGAACCCCATTTAGTCTGAACTCTGACCAGGAGTCTTAATTCTGCTACATTTTGCATTTTGATGACCTGGCTCCTTCCCCAAGTGCCTGTTGCACGTGAGGTGCAACAGAGATTCACCAAGAGCCACTCCCAGCTCCCTCAGGATGTGGGACCTGCCTGGTTACATGTGCTGGGAGGGGCTGCTGATGTGAGGTCTCTCTCTGTCCCTCTAAACAAATGTGTTTCTCTCCTGTTCAAACCCAGCATCCAAAAAGAGAAAAACCACCTCATTTTTGGCACTGAGATCTCACACCTTGTTCTTATTGACAGCAGAGCTGGGGCACAGCAGGAGCAGGGAGAGCGAGGAGCTCTGGAGCTCTTTGCACACTTGCCAAAGGAAGTGACGGAAAGATCCACCTGGGAAAGAGACAGGGAAAACAAGGAAAATAAGGAAAATATTGATTTGTTTCCTGTTGAATTCCTGAGTGCTGCTTTGTCTTCCAGTACTCTGAGAACAGCAGAACTGTCTGTCCCACCAGCTGGCCTGCAAATGGAATTTGTTGCTGGATTAGGAGATGGAGGTGCTGTGTTACAACAATGGAGTGTTTGCACAGGTAGGAGCAGTGAGGTGATGCAGAGACCAGCACAGACGCTGAGGCACAGACATAACATTTATCTCCTCACAGCTACTGCCAATAACCACCACAGACCTCCAAAAGAGAAGAATTCCCCTGGGAGAAGGCACCAAGGAGCCCCTGGTTCAGCTAATGGGTGCACACTCACAGGAATGTTCCTTTCCACATCAGACAGGAGGTGATGAGATGAGAAGTGCGTTTTGGACTCTTTGGCTCCATATTCCCCCACAAATCTCCAACAAGGACCACAACAATCAGCACAGACCACATGCATTTGGACAGCAGTGATTGATTTGCTGCTTTGACTGTGGCTGACACCTGCCTGGATACCCCAGCAATTATTCAACAGCTCTGCAAAGCTGAATTTCCTCATATTGTGTTTAAACTAGTCTCTTCCTGAAAATACAGCCTATGCCAGCAGAATAACACAGTCAGCTTTGTCAGGAATTTGAATTGAATGTTGTCTAGTTTAAATTCGCAGGTGTTGTTTCAGTGCAATTTGGTTTAATAAAAATTATATCATTAAATTCCATCATGATTCAAGTGGGAAAATAACTAATCGTGTCGTGGAGAAGAGGGACAGATTATAGATCCCGTTTCATAAATTCCATCCTCTTGCAACAATTATGTGCAATATAGAGATGGTGCTGGGGAGGGAAAAAGGAGACACTGGACTGATCTGAATTTGGGTAAAATGAACAAGTCTGAACCCTTCAGGAAGAAGCCTGAAATCTGGCTTGATTTCAGCTTGGCTGCATCTGTGAGGTGAAGGGATAAGAAGGCAGACAAATACAGAGAGGAAAAAGGAATGACAGGAACTACAGATGTGATCAGTAAGCAAGAAAACATCCTCTTGAAAACACCCTAAACATTGTTCAGAGAAAAATATACATGTATGCTCCAAATAAGCAAAGAAATCCCCACGAGAGTATCTGCCATGAAAGGGCTGAAGGGCAAACTGAATCCTTCATTTTCATCCTGAGGTACTCAGAATTTCCTGGGATCAGGCATGTCAGATGCCATTTACTATTTCCCTGTGCACACACAGAGCCCACAGAGCACCTGAGAAGCCGCATGCAGAAGGGGATCCCATTCTTTCCACCTGCAGGACTATGAACACTACGAAGGGAACACTGCTCCCTGGAGTTGACAAGAGCATGTTCTGGTGAAGCCCTGGACTCTGCCTGGTCCTGGTGACTCTGTCACCCCCACTTACTGGTGCCATGGACCTCCTCCCCGGTGAAGCGGATGTTGAAGGCGTAGGTGGGGTCCCCCCCACTGGCCAGTTTGACGCAGAGCTGGGAGGAGGGGACGCAGCCCAGCTGCCGCGCGGCCTGGCAGAAGTAGGAGTTCTCCGAGGAACGGATCTCCCCTGGGGAAACACACAGGGAAAAGAAACCCCCACGCTCAGAGCCTTTGCATTCATCAGCATCTGAGCTTGGGGAGAGCAGAGCTGACTTGTAATGGGTTTTGGAAAGGATCAGTGCTTGCCATACCTCCAACGATTTCCAGGGGATCGAGGGTGATTTCTGGGGCCGCGTGGTCGGCGGTTCTTTGGACAGTGGCATTGAGCACCCTGTTCATTACAGTGACTTTCGTGTCGTAGAAGATTAAACCTGAAGAAACAAACACATTTCAGTACAGTTAATTCACCCTTCTACAATCTTCTTTTCTGAAATTCTCTAATGGGCAACGGTAGAATAATATTTCCCCTTCATTAGGTAGGTGAGACACGGCTAATCTATGCTCTTTCAAAAAAGCATTCCATAGAATCCTAAAATGGTTTGGGTTGGAAGGGACCTTAAAGCTCATTCAGTTCCAGCCCCCTCCATGGGCAGGGACAGCTGCCACTAGACCAAGTAGCTCCAAGCCCTGTCCAACTTAGCCTATTTGTTACTCATGTTTTCTGGAATAAGTGCACTGGGATAGAACACTGATGAACACAATTCCAATGTTCTATAAATAGATCCCAGCAACTCCACCACAATTTCTGTAAATAGAAACACTTTGCCAAATAGTTGTCAGACATCTGGGATGTTTTGACAGTAAAGCTTCAGGCAAGAAAACATGATAAAAAATAGGGCTGTGACACTGCCCCAAAAATAAATCTAATTTCTCTATAAAGAGAAACCTCTGAACATTCCTCTCTTCCCCATACTGGTTTACAAGGTTTTTTCCAGGGGGGCCAATAAAAAAACCTCCTTAACACACTGACACCTCTAGTGAATTCTGTATCATCTTCTTCAGAAGACAAATTTGGGAAGTGTAATGACCTAAATCTTGGGTTTGCTTGTTGTTGTAAAGGCTGTAAAAACCACTTTAAATGCTGATGCACGGCAAGTATTTTCTTGATCTCCCTAATTCTACAACTTTGATGACAAATTCCTGGAACTTTCACCTGATCTGCTGCTTGTTAACAACAATTTTCATTTATGGATGCTGCCAAGAAGACAAAGGAACATTGAAGACCACCCACAGACAGAACACGGGCCAGCTCCCTCTGTGATCAAGGGGCACAGTGCCTAACGACTTAATTGTAAGAATGATCTCCCTCTCCCTTAAAAATCGAAAGGAGCAAAACTTTCCCCCCACAGTGCCCTGGGTTGATGCTGTGTTTGGTGCCCCCTCCCAGCCCTGCCCAGCCACCTTTGGCCTCCTGCAGCAGGGCAGCGATGCTGTTCCCGTACATGTCCGTCTGGCGCAGCTCCACCAGCGGCAGGAAGAACGTTTCCAGCGTCGTGTTGAGGGACTGGAGCAGAGCAAAGCGCAGGCGCAGGCTCTCCACGGGAACATCTGGGGGGAACACCCAGTCAAGGACAGAAAGAGATCCCACACCTACTGCAAAGCCCATCTTCCCAGCAGGTTTGGTCTAGGAGCCACACAAGCTGTGTCTAAAGCAGTCCCTCTGATCCCAGCACTCGGGAGGCAAAACCATCTGTGATGTTTCCTCTTGGATCCCTCTGGGTGTCTGAGTCCAGGATCTTTCATCATCGCTCAATTTGCATTACGTGGAGACCTTCTTAGAGGAACTTAGTGCTTAAAACAGGATTTAGGTGACTAAAGTCTGCCTAGTCCAGAATGGAAATTCAGCCTTCCTTCCCTCTGCAAGCCAAACTCACCAGGTATTTCCTGCTCCAGCTTGATCTAGGAATTCTGCTTGGAGAGCAGGGAGCAGTTGCAGTGCATTCCTAACTTTGCCCAAGCACACCCAAGGAGAGCAGACTCAGCATTCCCTCATCCCACCAAGGCTCCAAGCTCCAAAGGAATGTCCCTACCCCTGGGGACAGCCGGGTGGTTCAGGAGCACTCCCCAGTCTTCCCCTGGAAAAGGCCTCTATGCAAACAATCCATACATACTCAACAGGCAGGTAATCCTGGGATCTGCTGCATCAGCTGGATCCAGATACACCTCGTGGGGATGGAGCCGTGCTGGAGTGATGGCCAGGTGACGGCACAGCCTGTTGATGTACTGGACAAGGGCCACATCCATCTCCAGGGTCCATTTACGGGACGCTTTCTGGGCATGTCTGGCATCAATGCAGGCACACCTGGAGGTGAGAGGTGTAAAATCTGGTCAAACCAAGCCCTACACTGCTCACTAAGAGCATTTGGAGAACCACATGTGTTGTAAGAACTACCTGGAGCTGAGCTCTTCTGTCCCCTTAAGCAGAGCTGTTTCATTACAAAAATTCCAGTCTGAGGACAAGAACTGATTTATCCCCTACTTTTCCTCACTGTTATTAAATAATTAGGAAAAAAGGAACTGCCTATTAAGCTCACTTAGTGCACTATCTCCTCTGCAGAAGATATGGGGAAAGGAGCTATAACAATTAGCTTGTGGCCTGACACAGGGAGATAAGGAGAATTCATTTAAGGGACTTTATTCTTGTACAAGATTAAGAAATTAACTGTTCCCTCTTCTACATAATTTCTGACCCAGTCAGAACCCTGCCAGTTAAACAATTACCCAGTGCACTGACTGTGGAAGGAAATCAGAGACAGATGGAGCTACAATTCTCATTATGATAATTTATTATCCAGTGTGGAAGCTATAAAGGACACTATGGTATCTGATTTTCTTGACTATGCTACAAGAAGTCAGGAACCTGCATTTGGACAGCACAGGGACTCCTTCAAAGCATGTTTTGAGAAAATAACCAATTTTATCGACAGGCCTTGCAGCCATGGATGGAAATTGGAGTGTTAAAGCTACTTGGAGCAGGAACCCTTGGGATCAAGATTATTAAAGTGAGCACAATGAATCAGTATCACATTTACAAAAAGATGTGCAAAGTTTACCTTTCAAAGTGCAGGTCATACCCACAGGAGAGGATGGCTCTCCACACACTGCGGATGTCCTGCTTGGAGCGGTCCACCACGAATCTGTGGAATCCATCCAGGGTCAGATACTTCTCCTCAGGAACTGACAGCAAAGATGAGACCAGCAAACAGTGAATGACTTGCCCTAAAGTTTACACCCCACACAGGACAAGGGGATGGCTGCTACTTCCAGCTTTGTCCTGGTTCTCCCATCCCACCATGGATCGTTCCAACTACACAATGTCAGGTCCAGCCTGGCCCTCAGTCAATGGCACTTGTTCCCTCCTCAAGGACACAAATTCCCCACTACCCTCTGGGACAGCTCAATCTAACCAGGTATCCAGGATCCACACTTGGCTGAATGCTCAGATTCCCAGCTTCTGAGCTAACCTGGCATTTCCTACAAGGAAGAGCAGAGTCCAAGCTCATGTCTGCTCACTCTTCCACCTGACTAGAGAAAAATTCCAAGCATAAACCCCTGTCAGGGCATGGCTGTGCTGTCTCCTCCATGGATACACTTAGGAGGTATGTGAAGCTTCCCTTTCAACCAGTTTCCCTTTTGTAACTTAAGAATTTCCAACATAAATTTAGAAACACGATTAAAACCCACCTAGTTCAAGCCCATGATATCCTAACTTCCCACTACAAAAACCCTTGAGACCACACCCCTGAGGAAGTTCTCTACTCAATGTATTCACACAGTCTACACACTGTTGGATGAATGGCATGAGCACAGTTTGCTCTCACACTCACAAGCCCAGATTTAGAGATACAAATAAACCCAGCATTTTAAATCACTCTTTCAAAAACATTAAGTTACCCTTGTTAAAAACAAACCAAATCTATCACGATGTCATATAAACGTCAATAAATAAATTTTTTTTCTACTATGTAAAACCATAAAAAATTCTCTCCAGCTCCTACCTTCCTGTTTCTTTGTGGGAGACTTTTCGGGGTCCTTCTCTTCAGGTTTGCTCTTCTCAGGAGATTTTGGCTTTACAGTAGGTTTCTTCTCACTTAAGGCTGTTCGGCTGAGGGACAAAGTGAATATTAGGATCCAAGTTTTCTTTCATTTCTCCACAGAATCCCAGAATGGTTTGTGTTGAGAGGGACCTTAAAGCCCATCTGGTTCCATCCCCTGCCATGGGCAGGGACACCTTCCACTAGACCAGGGTGCTCCAAGCCCTGTCCTATCTGGCCTTGACTCAAGGGTTTAAGAACCCAAAACATTCCTTGTAGGTCTTTTATAATCCTAAAGTTGCCATTCACTCTTCCAATGCAATAGAAACACAGAGGGAGAGGGAATAAAAAAATCTGGATTCTAATAGAGAAATCAACTGTTTCACAAGTGCCAAAAGGCTGAAGACACTAACCTGACACTGTTGAGCATGGACTTCTCCTTGGTAGGGGGTTTGGTGACCGGGCGCTTGGTGCTCACCACCTTCACCGGGTGCTGCTCCTTGCCCGCCTTGTTGTACTTGCTCTTGTCAAATTTGGGCTTGGGCACCCCATACTTCCTTAAAATCTTCCAACACAGAAAGAGAAAGATTACCCAGTGCTCTCAAGTGGCACAAAAAGATGCTGCAAACAGTTTTCAAAGCGCTACCTGGGTGAGCTGGTCCTCGAGCACCTTCTTGGGAGGGCGGACGTTGGTGAAGAACACGTGCAGGAGGTTCCCAGGAGTCTGGGAGTTGATCTGCTCCTTGCTGAGGTAGATGTCAGACACCTTGATGGGCTTGGCTGGGGTCAGGCTCAGCATTTGCTCAGAATGGACACAGCTTTTAAAGATTTCTGTGAGGACTTCTCGAGCACCTGGGACCAATTTCTCACCTAATATAAAAAAAAAAAAAAAACAACAAACCAGCAATATGGTATAAAATACCCTGACAATTCTATAGAATTTGCAACGTGAAAATATATTTTGCATTCAAATATTCTATCACATGGCACTTGCTTTGACATAGAAAATCACTTTTGTAGGGAAAAAAATCATTTTGTTGTAAAAAAAAAACCCAAACAACAAACTTTTGTAGGGAAAAAAGTCACTTTTATAGGGAAAAGGCTGACCCTTCTGCACCCATTTATGACAGAGAACAAACTGAATGCTTTCTCCTGTTTTGGCCACATACTGTAATTATTATTTGAGTGGGAATGAAAAAAGTAAGACTATTTATGATGCCAGTATAAAAATTATGTGGTGTAGACAGACAGCAACACTTATCAGCTGAATTAGTAACTCAACTGAACTTCCTCCAAGTATTATCCTTCCCTGATTCAGGATTCTGGCCCATTTCAGATGTTTTAGGATCTGTACAACTTTCATGCTCTTAAAGAATATAAATTACTCCTTGTTCTACTTGACCAATTTCTAGTCTAAAGTTATGCTGTGTCTAACAGTGGTAAATTATCACAGTGGTTATTTTCTCAAAGAAGTTCCTAAACAATTCAATCAGTAGTTTTTTGGTGGGTTTTTTGTTTATTTATTTTTAACTTATTGTTTGATTAGCTGTGAGGACAGTTGAGCCACGTTCAGACTGCAAATAGCTGCTGGAAGGAGGAAACTTGCTGTGAAACTCCTCCCTGTCACCCCTCAATTAGTGAGTCCCACTGAATCAAGGAGAATCTGAGCCCTGTACCCCAAAAACTCCCCCAGTATAAGTGAGGTATTTGCCAATGTGAAACCACACACCTTTTATTGACTTATCATTGAAATAATCTTCTAGTGCTGGGCTCCCTTGGGTGTCAAATAAACTCTGGTTTACAGTAGAAACAGTTAAAATCTCCTCAGTTGACATCTCCATCAGCTCATCTTCACCATCCAGGCTGGACAGGCCAATGAGGTCACTGCTGTTGAACAGGCTGGCTCGGATTTTCTCTATTTTAGCTCTTGACCTTATCTGTAAAATAATGAAATTAGTTAACAGGAACACTGAGAACACAAATTAACTTCCAGTTACGTGGATTTGGGTTTTAAGCTTTCTCCCTCCCCCTTACAGATAAGCACTATGCTGCTCTTCCAACTCTTCTACATCAATAATTTGATATCAAAATTCAAGTTCAGCCCAGAAAACATCATTTAAAGATCATCAGGCCACTGAAATCCCCATGCTGGGAGTTAATGAGACATAGTTCTGAAACAGCTATTCCATGTCTTAGTTTGGAGACAGCTCTTGGAAACATCAAGAAGCAGAAGGTGTCAGACAGGTAACCTGTCATTATTTATAACTCTACAGTCCTTGCTTCAATTCTCCACTCAGAAAAGTCTTAATTAGCACAGGGTTTGAAGCCTCAGCTGCACAGATTGGGAAGAGAAACAGTAACTTCCTTATATTCCCAAAATAACAGCACTGTCAGAGCAGCTCCAGACTCGGAGTGGTTTCCATGTGAACACTGGCAGCTTTCTGGACACACTTCACGGGTTATTTCAACCCTGGGGGCTTCGTGTAAATTAACAGCTCAAGAATAGCAAGAGTTTCCATCTGAACAGGCTGATTTTCTTCCAAAAGGGAAACTGATACAATCCCAGACTACACAAAAACATCTCTCCCTTCCCAGGCCGTCAGGAATGGCTGTGCTTTTGGAAGCTCCTGATAAATCTGCAGCTGCTGGTGTAAGGACAGAGAAGGTTCTTGTGCAGAGTCAAAAACCTGCAGTGATCCAGTATCGATGGCAACCACCCACAATGCTTTTAAAATTCATTTGCAGCCACACATCAACAAAATTTATCATCTCTCCTCAAGCAGCTTTATAGAAGAATCCATAGATGGTTCAAAATCTGTGAAAATGTGCTCATTAAACATTAAATAATTGCCTTGTGGGTCAAACCAAAAGGACATGAATCTCTAAATCCATCTCAGCAGTAGCCAGTAGTAAGTCTTTGACATGAGAGAGGAAATGAATAACACTTCCCCTTTACATATTCTCCCTGCCTCCTGAAACAAGAAGTTTAAAGATTTTCTAAATTGAAAACTGCACTGGCTGCTGAGTTTAAGAGCCACCAATTTGCAATCCTCCAAGAATTTAATCCCTTAGGAATTCATTTATGCTCTTGGCTTCAGTAACACGTTGTGACAATGAGCTCTACAAGAACACACAAGAGTTTTTCCTTCCTTCTGCTCTAAAATTGCTGCTTGATAACTCCACTACTTGATCCCCTCTGTTCTCTGAGAGACACTGAATGTATTTGACACTGTGAATAGTAGAAAGTCAGTGCAGAAGGAAATTTGGAGTTCCTCAGCCATCCTGTCCAAGCTGAGAACTCCCAGTCTCCCATGTCTCATGTGCCCTTTGACACACACTTATCCTGCACCCAGAAACCAGCTCCTAGAGTCAGATCCCATTCTTCCAGAACCCCCTTACTCCAGAGGCCCCTCTCCTACCTCCACCACAGCAAAGCCCTTGATGGGCCGTGACAGCAGGGGCTGGTTGTCCAGGGATGTGACCGTGTACATGGACCCCACGTCCGACACCGACGCCGTTTCCACATTGTCGAGGGGTTCCCCAAGGCTGCCAAGGCTGCCCAGGCTCCCAGTGCTGCAGTGGGAGAGATCCAAACTCTCCTGGCTGGAAACAACATGCGGCTGTTCCAGCAATCCAGGTGGGATGGCCAGTTCCAGTCCTGCTTGGAACTGGTCCACGGAGATGTCGCTGACAGTGCGGGATATCCCCTGGGAGCTGCAGAGGGAAGCCTGGCTGGTGGATGCCGAGGCACTGACGCTCATGGCAGGGGTGACACTGCTGGAGCTGCTGATGTCCAGACTGTCTGCGCTGCTGGAAACAGTTGGTTTCTCCAGTTCAGTTCTGCATTCGCCTCCTTCTGCTTTGTCCTTGATTTTTTTGGGATCCTCTTCCTGCAAAGGGATGTAGATCTCATCTTTGAAGACCCCCCCGTGGGCATTGCAGGCCTTTCTGATGGCACTCCTGACCGTGCCCTCCTCCAGGTGGGTGGGGATCCCTGAGATGACGAGCAGGCGGCTGTGGGCTGTGGGACCCACCAGGGCCTGGCAGGCGTCTGCCACCGCATCGTTTGTCACTCCCAGCCCCTGGGGATCCTTTTTGGTCAGGTGCCTGAGGATTATGAGCAGAGTCAGTGCCCTGTGGAACCACAGCATGTCCTCAGGCTTGCTCCCTCCGATGCTGAGGAGCGCGGCGTCCGTCTCGGCCGCTCTGGACGAAGCCCTTTTCCCTGAGGATGACGTCTTTTCCCGCTTCATTTTGACCTTTTTCCGCTTTGACAGCAAGCTTGGACTCTGTGGTGTCTGTCCCGGAGAGGATGAAGATGAGGATGAAGAGTCACTGAGATTCGGGGCACTTGTGGACGATATCACATTGGCTGTGACACTCATGTTGATGGGCAAGGTTACTTCTGCCACAGCGAGGCAAACTTCCATCAGGGCATGGAAGTACGTGGAGAACCTTCCCTGGTCGGCCACTCCAACCCCAGAACCACCACAGGCATTCCCAGACACCCAGTTCTGGGTTTCCTCATCATACAGCTTGTGAAGCTCTGACTGCAGGGCCATGAGCATGGCCAGGCAGGGGTTGAGCTGCAGGGCAATGGAGGACGACAGTCCTGCTGGATTCTTCTTCTGCTCCAGGTTGTGGATTTTGCGAAGCAACTCAGCCAGGAGGTGAAATATTAATTCCTTCACACACGCTGCCATGTCAGTGGTCCAGAGGAAGTTCCCTGTGTGAGAAAGGCAAGACATGGGGTCAGCAGTGTTTCACTGCTTTATAACATGAGTTGCAAAAGTAAGACTAAAAAAACCACAACAAAAGCTTGTTTCAATGGCTGCACATCTGCAGCAAGAAAGACAGGAAGGGTATTCCAAGAAGTGCAATCAAGAGAAAACTTCTGGAGTTTGAAGAAAATTTCAATACAGTGGAAGAACTCAGAAAATCACAACTGTCATTTTTGTTTCCTAAACTCTCCACCTGAGCCAGCACATTGTCGGTGCTCATCACTAAGGAAATACTGGATACTCACCTAAGAATTCCACTACTTGCAAGAGAACTGAAGCAGGAATAGTGTCCAGTTCATCTTCTGATTTTCCATCCCCATCTTCTAATTTCCAAGTTAAGAGCTGTTCTGTGAATGCCATTGCCAGGGGGAATTCCAGGGGAAGGGAATGCAAGACCAACACGGCTCCAGGAGGAGGAGACACTCCTACAAGGTCGAAGACAACACTTATCATGAACCTAAGCATCAGTAAAGTGAAAGTATTAACATTTAGGATTTTTTTGAGGCTAAATTTATGTTAAGTGAGAATTTTCCCTACAGTACCTTGTAAGAAACAAATAGGAATGTTTCTCCATAATGATAAATTGATACGATTATAAATGTACAGAGAACATTTTGTTCACATAACAATAGCACAGAACAATTTTAAGCATGTACATATCTAAGTAGATATAAGATTTCCCCAAACCATTTATTTGTAGTGTGATGTGTCTGATGAGTACTGAGGTGCTGTAAATTCAGCAAAAGAAATTAAGGACCTCCAAGAGAAGAACTTACTGCACCTGGTCACCTTCACGGCTGTAAATCCCACTGTCTTTTTTTGAGGTGAAGAGTAAAAAGAATATTATTGATTTCTCTTGTTTGAGAAGCTGGGGTGACCTATGTATTGCTACACTGCACATTCATTACTCTGTATTAGAGGCCCCTACAATCACTTACAAAAGGAAAAAAAATAATCTCCATCTGAAACAGCATCTCAGGCAGCAACATGAACACTGCAGAATGAGTATTTTGAATAAAATGTTCTGATTAAAAACACTGCTTGTTGAACTCCTGGAATATAAAAATCAGAGGGAAAAAAAAACCCAGATCCTGAGGGATTTAACAAGACTAACAAAGATCAGAATCAGGTGGTTTCCAATGTTTATAAAACTCAGGATTTTTGGTTAAGAATGATTGCAAATTTGTGGTAGGAATCCCTTCTCCAAAAATCCTGCCATAACCACTGGCAGGACTGGTGACAAAACAGGAAGGTGCTACAGAAACAATGACGATCCTTCTGAGAACACAGTTAGAAAGAGTTTGAAACTGTGTTTAATGTTGTTGTTATTTTTTATGCAGTTTGATGTGCACCTTGTCTGTGGGGGTGATGACTGAGGGGTACATTTCTTACCTAGTTTGATGTGCACCTTGTCTGTGGGGGTGATGAC